>NC_041385.1:819866873-819914226 GCF_002162155.2 Triticum dicoccoides
CTACATACATGTACAATATGTATAAGATCTCTTAATTACAAACCCCTAGCATTTGAAATCAATTTCCACATGGTATTCTCCGGCTTTATTGATGACGTGGTCAAGAAAGAATCCCGCCAATTCCTCTTGAATTGCTTTCATGCGATCTGGTTCTAGGAGTTCATTCCGCATCTGCCACGTCTAATTTGAAGAAGGGGGTTAATTAATACATATATATGAATGAAACTCAACAGAAATGATGGTGTAATAAAATGAAATTGTGAATATTATTGCTTACGCACTTCATATTGTCTTTGAGAGTAGCCCCGCTTGTTTTTCAAAGTCGCGGTGTGGATGAACTCGCACACGTAGTATCCACAGAAATCATTCCCTTCCTCCTGCCACAAGCACTTTACGAGAAATAGAGGTCAATCAAACTAATAATAAAGCATTATAAATGGTATTGATGAAAGTATAGCTATAGAATCAACGGGAGATGCGCGCAACTAGCTAGCCAGTAGTACTTACTTTCGGCCATTTATATGTCAGCTCCTTCGGCAGTCCCGGAGCTTCTGCGGTGAACTGTTTCCAAACCCTGCAAGACAAAGAAAATTATTATTATTACTTGAGATATCAGGAAATGAACAAAAAGTTGCCGATATGGTGCGATAATGATCGATTGAACTTACTTGCTGAGCATTTCAGTGATGTCCGCATAGGATTTGGGATCTTTCCGTCTCGAGTCTAAGACGGTTACTAGTCCACGCTCAAGCTTAATCTCCAGAAGAATATAGTGATACCTGCGCACGCATGCATAACTCATCAATTACATTAATATAACCGCGCTTGAGTAATAAGGGAAACCGAATATGCACACGACAGTAACACTCACGGGCCGTTGTAAGGAAAGAGTATGGTATCTTTGTTTTGATTTTTGATCAACGATTGTAGCAAGTTGTCCTCGGCCTCTTTGACGTTCTTTTCAACCAGAAATACATCTATGATATTTGTGTTAATGAACCCAATATCATAAATTTCTTGTTTTTTGCACTCGACGATCTTCAATCTGCATAATATATTGAGGATAATTAATTATAAATACATGAAATGAAAGAGCCGAGCTATATATAGAGACTTAATGACAGAAATAGTACTTACAGGCAGGAGCAAAAGACCATTAATTTATCGAGGGCCTTTTGATTGAAGAACTCGAAGAACTCCTCAAATGGAACAGTCAACAGATCATTTGCAACGAGATCGTGCTCCTCTTTAATATGCAGATACAAAGCATTCTTACCCTCAGACTCTCTGCAGGTTTCCATGTACCAATTATGGAATCTTCGCATCATTGTTGTCAGAGATTTTTCATCTTTGACGAGAGGCTTCCCGTACTCGTATCTGTGTTCGTCCACCTCTAGGAAATCAGGAAGTGCATCGTTAGGCAGGTAATCGTCAAGATTGCCATAACCGGCCACCGTCCCGGGAGCATTAGACACATTGAGCGGGGGGCACGACTGTTGTGCTTGTTCGCCGAGCTGGGCAATTTTTTTCCCCTTTGCTCGTTCCTTTGACCTTTTAGCACTGACAATAGTTCCCGATCGCTGGGCTTGGAGATATGTCTGTTCAGTAATGCGCTCATAGTTGGTTCTCGGCGGAGACTTTGGTGGTTTCCTCAGGGCATCGATAGTGCGCTTTGCTTTCACCGGATCTACCTTCTCCTCCGGAGGTGGATGTCTCTTTGCTTTCACCCCTTCAAAGAACTCCTTCACGTGGGTCCGCACAATCGTATCGTTTTCCTGCTCGGACATCTCGTACGGTAACTTCTCTAGAGGCTTGAGAGATGATGGACCGTATTTGTATTGCCTCCCGCCTCTGGTTGTGCTGCTAGACGCCGGAGCAGACGGAGCGGCTGCGACGTCTGTCTTCTTTCGTGCTTGCTTACGAGGCGGAGGAGAAGGAGTACGACGCGCCGGAGCAGCTCGGGCGGCGGCGGGTCTCTTCCGCCCTTGCTGGCGAGGCGGAGAAGGAGGATGCTGCTGGCTGCTCGGGAGCGCCGACGCGGGCGGAGAAGGAGGCGGAGTGCCGCCATGCGCCGGAGAAGGAGGCGGAGTGCCGCCACGCGTGCCCTGATCGTCACTCGCCGGAGGAGGATGCGATGAAGGAGGCAGAGTGCCCTGACTCGCCGGAGCAGGAGGAGGAGGCGGAGGCGTCCAGTTCAACAGGTTGATGAGCTCCTTCTTCCATAGGCATGGAGTCTTCAGAGCAGAACCCAGCCTAGTCTCCCCTTCACCGGTAGGGTGGTCAAGCACGAGGTCCTCAAATCCCTCTGTTATTTCATCCACCATCAGCTTAGCATATCCTTTCGGAATCGGCTGGCAGTGATAAGTTGTGCCGGGTCCACTAGGACAAACTTGGCCAACAGCCGCCTTGACCTTCAAAGTCATCCATCGCGCCATCATGTGGCAATTTTGAGACTCCGTGATAGCATCCACGGGATAGCTAGCAGGAGCCGTCAAGACATGCTCCGGCTGAAGCAGCTCGGTGGAAGCCACGCTGCTTATCGGCTGAGATGGCGGGGTAGCTTCGGGGGAAGCTTCGGCAGGTCGTTTGCTGCGATCTGCTGCTTCTGTTCCTCTTCTCGATCCTCTAGCCCTATTACCCTTTCGTGCAGCGCCTGCAGTTGGTCCTGCTCCAGTTTCTTCCTCCTCTCGTGGGTTTTGTAACCCCCTGCGTCCGGAAAACCAACCTTCCACGGAATGGAGCCTGGCGTGCCTCGTGTCCGTCTAGGGTGCTCAGGATTCCCAAGGGCCATTGTGAGCTCGTCCTTCTCCCTGTTTGGAAGGAACGTCCCTCGCTGTGCTGCATCGATATAGTGTCGAAGGTTCTTGACTGGTATTTCCATTTGCTCGTCCGTCCACTAGCAAAACCCTGTTACAGGGTCCAAGGTTCTGCTAGACCCGAAGAACCAAGTCCGGCAACGGTCTGGCCATCTCATTGTCTCTGGTTCGATCCCTTTTTCAAGCAGATCATTCTTAGCCTTGGACCACTTAGGCCGGGCTTGCAGGTAGCCACCTGAACCCCTGCGATGGTGAAGCGTCTTCTTCGCAGCATTTTTCTTGTGTGTCTCCGACATCTTCTTACTCTTTTCCGATGTCTTGTGGCCACAAATGCGGGCCAGTGATCTTTGATCTTCTCATATTTGCCGATGAATTCTGGTGTCTTTTTATTTTTGACAAACTGGTTCAGCTCTTTCCTCCACCTCCTCATTAGGGTTGCCATCTTCTTAAGAGCACAAGACTTGATTAATTCCTCTTTAACTGGCTTCTCCGGATCCTCCTTTGGCGGTAGGGTGAAATTTGCCTTCAGCTCAGTCCAAAGATATTCTTTCTGCATATCATTGACATAAGACACCTCAGGGTCTTCCTCCTTAGGCTTATACCATTGCTGGATGCTGATCGGGATCTTCTCCCTAACAAGAACCCCGCACTGAGAAGAAAATGCCTTCCTTGTTCGGATGGATTCAATCGGTTCGCCATCGGGCGCGATTTCTATGATCTCAAACTTTTCATCCGAGCTCAACTTTTTCTTCGGGCCTCGTCTCCTTACCGAAGTTGTGCTCGATCCGGAGGGCTAGAAATTATAAGGAAGAAAGACGAGAGTAATTAATATGTGTACATATACCAAAACAATGGAAGCATCAATTAACTAGTTAGCACGGGCTTAACTAATATATATATATACCTGGCCGGGCTCGGTTCGGTCACCGGATCAGTCAGCACGGTCTCCTTCTTGTTCCTCCATTGTGTCACCGGAGCCATCATGAACATAGTCCTGTTCTTGTACCGGCATTAATGGGCCGAAGCCATCATGAACATAGCCCTCTTCTTCACCCCGTTCTTCCAGCTGACCAACAACGGTGTCGAGGAGAAATGACGCAACTTCATCCCTTCCATTTGAGATTATGTCCCTCAATATCGCTTCTATTTCTTCATCTCAGCAGTGCTCCATAGTTTCTGCAAATATTTACAACATGTTTATATATGGTACAGATGGAACTAGTGGCAAACGTAGAACTAGCCAGCTAATCACAATAAGGAATCATGTTAGTGGCCTCAATGCTGCTTCTCTAGGGTTTGGGGTCGCCTCGACACAACAACGCTTCGAGAGAGTTAATTTGTCGGGTAGGGGCGCGGCGGGATGGGGTAGGAGACCAACATTGTTTTCTCTCTAGGGTTTGGGTGTCCTCGAGAGTTTTGGTCGAGCGAGAGGGCCGAGGGGGAGGGTACCGCCCCTCATGTCGAAGTTATCTCGAGGGGGTTATATCGACAACGACGAGAAGGGAAAATAATTAAGGAAAAGGAAGAAAAGAGGAAGAAGGAAGAAGGAAGAAGAAGAAAAAAAAGAGGAGAAGAAGAAAGGAATATAGGAGAAGAAGAAAAAATAGAATTTTTATTCTATTTTTTCTTCTTCTCCTCTATTCCTTTCTTCTTCTCCTCTTCTTTTTCTTCTTTTTTCCTCTTCTTATTTATTTCTCCTCTTCTTCCTCTCCTCTTCTTCATCTTCTTATTTTCCTTTTTCCTCTCATTCTTTTTCTTCTTCTTTCTTCCTTCTTCCTTCTTCCTCTTTTCTTCCTTTTCCTTATTTTACTTTAAATTTCTCCTCTACACTAACCTAAAATGCACTAACCTAAAATTGATATCTACTAACAACTTAAAAAAATACATATATGAAAAAATGCATATATGAAAAAAAACATCATCATATCATCAACAGAAAAAATAGTATTTTTTTCTAAAAATCTATCTTTTCATATATACATCAACATATATATACACTAACCTAAAATGCACAAAAGTGCTATCGAAGAGGGGGTATATCGACCCCCATCATGTATCCACATACATACATCTATACATACATATATACTTACATATATGTATAAATTTTTGCATATATAAAGTTTTTCTAAAATCTAACTTTTGCATATATGAACATATATACACAGAGAACATATACATATATACACAGAGAACATATACATAAAATGCACAAAAAAATAAGAGGAAAGGGCGCCGACGGCCGGACCGAAGGCGGCGGCGTGCGGTCGGGGCGACGGCGACGGGGTTGGGGAAGGGGCGGCGTGCGCGGCGACGGCGACGGGGTCGGGGAAGGGGCGGCGCGCGCGGCGACGGCGACGGGGTCGGGGAACGGGTGGCACGCGCGGCGACGGCGACGGGGTCGGGCAGGGGCGGCGCGCGCGGCGACGGCGACGGGGTCGGGGCCGGCAGGGGCGGCGAGCGCGGTGACGGTGTCGGGGCAGTGGCTCGACGGCGGCGACGACGAGGTGGACTAGCCTGACGGCGTCGGGGCAGGGCTCGGCGGCGACGGCGACGAGGAGCAGAAGGCGTCGGGGCGAGAAGAAACAGATGGATTTTGGTGAAAACTGCTAAGTGCTGTATATATATGAAGGGCATTGGTCCTGGTTCGTGACTTCAACCGGGACTAATGCCCCCCTTTAGTCCCGGGTTGTGCCACCAACCGGGACCAAAGGCCTATTTTTCGGCAGCCCAAAGGGCGGGAACCGGCGGCCTTTGGTACCAGTTGGTGGCACCAACCGGGACTAATGCCTCCCCCTTTAGTCCCGGTTGGTGCCATCAACCGGTACCAAAGGCCTCTGTACTGCCCGCCTCGGGGCTAAAGTTTAGTCCCACCTCGCTAGTCGAGAGGGGCGCGCAGTGGTTTATAAGCCCCACTGTCGCACCCCTCTCGAGCTCCTCTCCACCGCAGGCTTTCGGGCCTACTTGTTATTGCTTTGCCTGATGGGCCTTCTGGGCCTACTGCGGGCCTGAATCCTGGCCCATAGTAGGGTTTCTAGTCGTATTCAGGTCGTGGGGCCCCAGTAGGAGGCATTTTTTTTGTTTTTTTGTTTTCTTTACTTATTGTTGCTATATTTATTTTATTTCAAGTTTTTTTCTTTTGTTTTCTGCATTATTTATTTTCTTTTGTTTTTTATTTTATTTTTTAATTGTTTTTGCTTCCAGTTTTAGGAAAATTATAAACTTTCTGTTAGTGCCATTGGTTTTCAAATTTGAAAACACTTTTTTTGTTTTTTGTTTTATTTCTTGCTTTATTTATTTTATTTTGTTTCTACTTACAACAAAATACTTATTGTTGTTTTTTTCTTTTGTTTTCTGCATTATTTATTTTCTTTTGTTTTTTGCTTTATTTTTAATTGTTTTTGCTTTTAGTTTTAGGAAAATTATAAACTTTCTGTTAGTGCCATTAGTTTTCAAATTTGAAAACACTTTTTTTGTTTTTTTGTTTTCTTTCTTGCTTTATTTATTTTATTTTGTTTCTACTTACAAAAAAATACTTATTGTTGCTATTTTTAATTATTACGAGGGCCGAACCATAAGACATTAAAGCATTTCAAATGAACTATGAAAAAGTTAAAAGTTGACATGGTATCATAAATTGACCCACATAGCATGTGCATGTACAAAACGGACAATGGTATCATACTCGTCAGTTACAAAGTTGGCATGGTATCATCATAATAGTTGCGGGAGAAAGTCTTCACTTTTTCTTCGCTTGTGTCATTTGCTTATTGCGCCGTAACCATGGATAATCTTCATCGTTTATCAGGATGCTGGGGTCAGCCTTGACTTTGAAGGGAGGAATTTCATGAAACTTTTCATAATCTTCAGACATGTCTGTCTTGTCCTCCACTCCCACGATGTCCCTTTTTCCTGAAAGAACTATGTGGCGCTTTGGCTCATCGTATGATGTATTCGCTTCCTTATCTTTTCTCTTTCTCAGTCTGGTAGACATGTCCTTCACATAGATAACCTGTGCCACATCATTGGCTAGGACGAACGGTTCGTCAGTGTACCCAAGATTTTTCAGATCCACTGTTGTCATTCCGTACTGTGGGTCTAGCTGTACCCCGCCTCCTGACAGATTGACCCATTTGCACTTAAACAAAGGGACCTTAAAATCTACTCCATAGTCAAGTTCCCATATGTCCACTATGTAACCATAATATGTGTCCTTTCCCCTCTCGGTTTTTGCATCAAAGCGGACACCGTTGTTTTGGTTGGTGCTCTTTTGATCTTGGTCAATCATGTAAAATGTATTCCCATTTATCTTTCCAAATCAATACAGTCAAAGATGGTCCCCTGGACAACAAGTACAGCTCATCACAAACAGTGTTGTCACCTCTGATACGTGCTTCCAACCAACTGCTAAAAGTCCTGATGTGTTCACATGTAATCCAGTCGTCGCACTGCTCCGGGTGTTTGGAGCGCAGACTGTTCTTGTGTTCATCGACATACCGGGTCACCAAGGTAGAGTTCTGTAGAACTATGTAGTGTGCTTGAGACCAAGAATATCCGTCCCTGCATATTATTGAGTCCCTTCCAAGCGTACCTTTTCCAGTCAGTCTCCCCTCATACCGCGATTTAGGGAGACCTATCTTCTTAAGGCCAGGAATGAAGTCAACACAAAACCCGATGACATCCTCTGTTTGATGGCCCATGGAGATGCTTCCTTCTGGCCTAGCGCGGTTACGGACATATTTCTTTAAGACTCCCGTGAACCTCTCAAAGGGGTACATATTGTGTAGAAATACGGGGCCCAGAATGACAATCTCATCAACTAGATGAACTAGGACGTGCGTCATGATATTGAAGAAGGATGGTGGGAACACCAGCTCGAAACTGACAAGACATTGCACCACATCACTCCTTAGCCTTGGTATGATTTCTGGATCGATCACCTTCTGAGAGATTGCATTGAGGAATGCACATAGCTTCACAATGGCTAATCGGACGTTTTCTGGTAGAAGCCCCCTCAATGCAACCGGAAGCAGTTGCGTCATAATCACGTGGCAGTCATGAGACTTTAGGTTCTGAAACTTTTTGTCTGCCATATTTATTATTCCTTTTATATTAGACGAGAAGCCAGTCGGGACCTTCATACTAAGCAGGCATTCAAAGAAGATTTCCTTCTCTTCTTTGGTAAGAGCATAGCTGGCAGGACCTTCATACTGCTTTGGAGGCATGCCGTCTTTTTTGTGCAAACGTTGTAGGTCCTCCCGTGCCTCAGCTGTATCTTTTGTCTTCCCATACACGCCCAAGAAGCCTAGCAGATTCACGCGAAGGTTCTTCGTCAGGTGCATCACGTCGATCGAAGAGCGGACCTCTAGGTCTTTCCAGTAGGGTAGGTCCCAAAATATAGATTTCTTCTTCCACATGGGTGCGTGTCCCCCAGCGTCACTCGGAACAGCTAGTGTGTTGGGACCCTTTCCAAAGATTATGTGTAAATCATTGACCATAGCAAGTACGTGATCACCGGTATGCATGGCGGGCTTCTTCCGGTGATCTGCCTCGCCTTTGAAATGCTTGCCTTTCTTCCTGCTGCTTGCCAGGTATATACTATCGGTGTCAAGTAAACAGTGCGTGCATGCGTGGTATCCCTTGTTTGTCTGTCCTGAAAGGTTACTGAGAGCGGGCCAATCGTTGATGGTCACGAACAGCAACGCCTTTAGGTTAAATTCCTCCTGTTTGTGCTCATCCCACGTACGTACACCATTTCCATTCCACAGCTGTAAAAGTTCTTCAACTAATGGCCTTAGGTACACATCAATGTCGTTGCCGGGTTGCTTAGGGCCTTGGATGAGAACTGGCATCATAATGAACTTCCGCTTCATGCACATCCAAGGAGGAAGGTTATACATACATAGAGTCACGGGCCAGGTGCTGTGATTGCTTCTCTGCTCCCTGAAAGGATTAATGCCATCCGCGCTTAAAGCAAACCATACGTTCCTTGGCTCACTTGCAAACTCATCCCAGTACTTTCTCTCGATTTTTCTCCACTGCGACCCATCAGCAGGTGCTCTCAACTTCCCGTCATTCTTACGGTCCTCACTGTGCCATCGCATCAACTTGGCATGCTCTCCCTTTCTGAACAGACGTTTCAACCGTGGTATTATAGGAGCATACCACATCACCTTCGCAGGAACCCTCTTCCTGGGGGGCTCGCCGTCAACATCATCAGGGTCATCTCGTCTGATCTTATACCGTAATGCACCGCATAGCGGGCATGCGTTCAGATCCTTGTACGCACCGCGGAAGAGGATGCAGTCATTAGGGCATGCATGTATCTTCTGCACCTCCAATCCTAGAGGGCATGCAACCTTCTTTGCTGCGTATGTACTGTCGGGCAATTCGTTATCCTTTGGAAGCTTCTTCTTCAATATTTTCAGTAGCTTCTCAAATCCTTTGTCAGGCACAGCATTCTCTGCCTTCCACTGCAGCAATTCCAGTACGGTACCGAGCTTTGTGTTGCCATCTTCGCAATTGGGGTACAACCCTTTTTTGTGGTCCTCTAACATGCGACCGAACTTAAGCTTCTCCTTTTGACTTTCGCATTGCGTCCTTGCATCGACAATGACCCGACGGAGATCATCATCATCGGGTACATCGTCTGGTTCCTCTTGATCTTCAGCAGCTTCGCCCGTTGCAGCATCATCGTGCACATCGTCTGGTTCCTCTTGATCTTCAGTAGCATCACCGTATTCAGGGGGCACATAGTTGTCATCGTACTCTTCTTCTTCGCCGTCTTCCATCATAACCCCTATTTCTCCGTGCCTCGTCCAAACATTATAGTGTGGCATGAAACCCTTTAAAGCAGGTGGGTGTGGAGGATTTTCCGGTCAGAGTAAGACTTCGTATTCCCACATATAGGGCATGGACAACACATAAAATCATTCTGCTTGTTTGCCTCAGCCACTTCGAGAAAATCATGCACGTCCTTAATGTACTCGGAGGTGTGTCTTGAACCGTACATCTATTGCCGGTTCATCTGCGTGCATTATATATAATTAAGTGTGTCAAAAATCATTACAGAACATCATGAATAGATAATTAAGTGACAAAATTAATAGAAGTTCATCATCACATTAAAACCAAAGTACATACATAGTTCTCATCTAACAACATAAAGCTCTGCAGAGCATCTAAATTAATTAAACCATACACTGAAACTATGTAAAACATTTCAATGCGAAAACAAATGCGATCATAATCGCAACCAATGTAACAACTGATCCAACGACATAATGATACCAAGCCTCGGTATGAATGGCATATTTTCTAATCTTTCTAATCTTCAAGCGCATTGCATCCATCTTGATCTTGTGATCATCGACGACATCCGCAACATGCAACTCCAATATCATCTTCTCCTCCTCAATTTTTCTAATTTTTTCCTTCAACAAATTGTTTTCTTCTTCAACTAAATTTAAGCTTTCGACAATAGGGTCGGTTGGAATTTCTGGTTCAACAACCTCCTAGATAAATAAAATCTATGTCACCTTGGTCGGCATAATTGTCATAAACAATAAATGAACCAATAGTTATGAAAAGATAATATATACCACATCTGAATCATAGACAGCACGAGGGCCGACGGGGGCGGATACCAAAACCATCGCACTATATAAGATGCAATAATAAAAGTAAGAAAATTATACAAGTATCTATATAAATATACAAGTAAGATTTTTTTTTCCTTTCAGAAAGAAGATAAGAACAAGAGGCTCACCACGGTGGTGCCGGCGACGAGATCGGCGAGGGCGATCGACGGTGGTGAAGACGGGGACGGGACGTGACGGACCGCTAAACCTAGACAAATATTGAGGAAAATGGAGCTTGGAGGTCGAGCTTGGAGAGGAGAAAGCTTAAGTAGTGTGGCTCGGGCATTCCATCGAACACCTCGTGTGCATAGGAGATGAGCTAGAGCACCACAAAGCTCTCCCCTCGCCGGCCACGAAAAACAGAGCACTGGGAGTGCTCTGCTCGCGGGCGAGGGGTAGATATAGGCAACTAATTGGTCCCGGTTCGTGCCAAGAACCGGGACTAAAGGGCAACCTTTGGTCCCGGTTCACTACACCAACCGGAACCAATGGTTGTGGGCCAGGAGCGAGGCGCATTGGTCCCGGTTCGTCCCACCAACCGGAACCAATAGGTCCAGCCGAACCGGGACCAATGGCCCACGTGGCCTGGCCGGCCCCAGGGGCTCACGAACCGGGTCCAATGCCCCCATTGGTCCCGGTTCTGGATTGAACCGGGACTAATGGGCTGACCCGGCCTGGACCATTGCCCCCTTTTCTACTAGTGGTTGCCACATGTTAATTATCTTATCGATTGGCGTTAGTAGGAGGTATCGACTATAGATGGACTATCTTCGTTATTGAATTGGCGTTAGTAGGAGGTATTGAATGTAGATGGGCTATCTTGGTTTTTGAATGCTAGGTTGTCGGGCACTCGGGATGATGATGTATGGCCGGGGGTAGGCAAGCTCCCAAACTTGCACGAGTACCTTGACTTTTTTTTGAGAGTACCCTCACTGGAACTTCTCAAAACTGTCTACTGTATTAGTCTTGACGCCAATGGTCTTGATTTGCTTGAGTTTATAGTAATCAAACATGTGTATCCGACTATCCGTGCTACTTGATCCTTGCAGAAAAACAGAGAAGAAGAGGGGCTCTTGTAAGAATCTTGTACTAACTTACGGCTGTGATCCTTGCAGAAAATGCGGCAGTAAGGACAAGCCAACAAAGAGGATCTCTGCAATGAAAGGTCATGGAGCACCCATATTTTCAATGATGTAGACTAAGGCGCTGTGTTGGAGCTGTCTTCGTGACTAGCAAGAAGTGGATATTGCAGTTTGTGTTTGTCCTGAAGCATATTTTGTGCTTCCAGGGCAGACATTTTTGCCTCTGTTTTTCTAGCTGCCATTTAGTTTGCACCAATAACCTAATATTGCGATGGATAATATCTATGGAGTTGTGCATTATAATTCTGGAGTGCCACTTCTTTTTTGTAGCTAGCATGTAGCCCATTAAATTCCAGCCTAGTTCGTAGCAGGTTTGAGTAGATATGTAACTCACTGTAGAAAGGTATTCACGCTAAGATGCCTGTTTAGAATGGAAAAGATGGCTAGTTTGTTGCAGGTTTGAGCAAACTAATTGTAGCCTATTATCCCCATTAGGGCTGTAAGCTGTAGGAAGATGAGGACTTCAATCTTAATAATGGCAGTCTGGTTCAAGAATAAGACAGTACTTCAATCTTAATAATGGTGGTACATGGTGGTTTTATGAGATGTTCGTGTTCATTCTGGTGATGGCCTAATGTTACCTGAACATCATTTGTGCATTTGAAAAGTTCATCCATTAAACTTACCAAGGAAATAACTTGCAGTCCCTCAGCCTACTTTCTAATTTGATTTATGGTAAGCCGAGTTATCTATATTATTAAACACAATTTTCCTTTTCACAGGTTGGTTGATACATGTATGCACATTTTTCAGAGCAACGTGCAGTGGAATAAGCAGCCTGTGAACTGAAATAGTTTGCATTGGAAACAAGTGTTGTGAGTATGTTATCATTTGATTACACATAATCTGTACAACCCCTGAAAGTATTTTCCATAGTTTTCTTTGGAATCCTTTTCTTTTTTGATGAAACACAAGTGCCCCAAAACTGATTTTCCTGTCATTTAGCTATATTGATCAGATGATATTGAACTAGAAACACCAGTACGTAGACTAAGTATCAGACATTAGAGTAAACCAAATGGCAAGCAAGGAAAATATGTCACACATGACACTTCAGTGTATCTGAAATTGTAAAACTTATTTGTGAGCCATGTTTGACTGGAGCTTCATGTGTAGACATTTTTTGGACTTCCTTTTTTGCAATGAACATTGTGTGCTATGATTTCATTATAGTTCTATTATACTTAACCTCTATAATGTTTCATTTGAATGTAGAATACAAGGATTTCATCAATTGCCTATTAGAAGACCTATTTAAAAGTAACGATTATTTTTGTAAATCAAGGATGAAAAGAAGACAACTGATGTGCAAGGACGTGCAGGTACTACAACATATTGCATACAATGAGCTTTTTGTTTTTGTCTCGGAAATATACATACATCATTTGAGTGTCCACTAGAGCGCCGAATTTTTGTCTGGACTTATAGCATCACTAGATAATGTTTCGTGTCTTCTATATAAAACTGAAATCCACATACTGCAGTTTTAAATTTGAAAATATAAAAATCACATGATGTTATCTGATGCCCACATACATTCCTTAGGAATTAGCATAGATCAATATGTATACAAAACTAAAGATCACATGGCATATACAAAACTTCACCATACTGCAGTTCTTTTTGTCTGAAGCTGTACATTTTGGTTCTACTTCATCAGATAACATACAACCACAATTATTTTTTAAATTATTTTCAAACTATGAAATGTGCAAAATACTTGGGGTACACCCATGCATTTTCTCATATCTACACGTGAGTAACACATCACATGTTTGCAGTCACATTCAGTTTGAACATATGAGAATTTGACCCAAAGCTTCAGGATACCTATGAAAATTTTCTCGATATTGGTAATATTTCTTATGAATCCACTTTGGTGTAAAACATTTGAAAAATGTCTGTGTCTTAATTAGGTGTTAGTACGAAATGATATTTGCACATTTGTCAGATATTAAGTAAGCATAGTTTCATTATTTGCCTATCATTAAGATCGTGTGGAATATTTTCAGGTACTCAGCCACCTAGTGCGCATGGATGTGATGACTTCGTAGTCTTATGTAGCATTTGGCCGTTTTTAGTATTTCGGACTAGCCAACTTGTAATCATTAATCTTATGTTCGTTCTGGACCATTTGGTGCTTCAAGTGTTCTGGAGTAGAAATCTTGTGGTCATGGATGTGACTTTTAAGTTTTTTGGACCATTTCGTGTTTCAACTCTTTTAGAATAACAAATAGTGGTCCTTTTATGTGACTTGTGTTTCTGGATGGTGGTCAAGATGGCCAAACTTTGCTTTGTCAATGTTGTCTTGTTTTTGAACTTGTGATCAATATATATGTATGTTTGTGAACATATTATCAATGTTTGTGAACATTTAAGCATTGTGTAATATTTGAACATGAGCAATATTCAATTGTTGTTTTGGCTGTACACCATCTTACTAGCAATTTATGTGTTGGGAAAAACATTCCAACTGAGAAAGTGTCGCCAAAGGTACACCCCATAGCCATGCAGAGTAAGTGTCGGCAATGGTGGAGACCTTTCTAGACAATTTAAGTGTCGGTAATGGTGAAGACCTTGCTAGACAGATTAAGTGTCGGCATAGGTAGGGTGTACATTGACTAATCATGTGTCGGCATAGGTAGGATGTGCACGGACAGTCCATATGTCGGCGTATGTAGGGTGTACATTGACAGATTCTCTATCAGCATAGGTAGGGTGTATGCTGACTAAAAAAGTATCGGCAACACCTTTGCCCACAGCAAGTCCTCCGACTCTTTTATCTTCTGTCAGCATATGTGTTAGCTACAAGTTATGTGTCGACAAAGGTACCATATGCCAACAGATAGATGTGTTGCCAAAACTCGACCGTGGTGTAGTGAGATACCTCTAATGTTCCCACTAGATCTTAGACCCGTCAACCTCTACTCTCGCCTTTCTGTTTATTTCCGCGATCCGAATCTTGAGTTCCACTTCTGACTGGATGAGAGAAGACCATCCAAGGTGACCTGCTTTCTGATTCTCTCTTTTATTTCTCTTTCTTTCTTTCTAATCTCTTTTTGATTATTTCTAACCTTATTCTTTATTAGTGTGATAAAATTCGTACATGCTCTTTGTGTAAAAGCGGTCCTATGAAATAGTATAATTGAACAAACAATTTTGGCTCGCATATTTGTCATGTTTACCGATATTTATGTGTATAACTTTTTCTTACTTTTTGGTCGCTAATAATTTAGCTAGTTGTTGGGTCATGGCCAATTAAAATTTATCTTTCTTCTGTATTTGTACTAAACTTTGATACTTCATTATAATTCATATTTTCATTAAATGTGTTAATGGTCTCCGTATATGTTATTAGATTATCTTAAATGCTATTTTTTATATATAGCTAACATAACTAATAATGTGATCTTGGTCATGCAAATATTTGTATTTTTCTTACTATTTTATATTTACCATTATAAAAATATTCTCTTACTCAGTAAAAACTATGTTTTTCAGAAAAATGTTTATAAAATATAGGTTAAGATGTTTAAGGAGAATATTTGCTATGGTGGATTTTACTCTCACAAATCCAAAAGTACGAATTTACTCCAAAAAAATGTATGTCCCTTATTTGTATTTTTTGGTTGGCTATGCGCCTTATTTCTGATAATGTGATTTTATACGCTTACTTGTATATAGTATCATAAAATACAAGCCCAACTTGGTGAATGTTGCAGAGTGTTTAAATATAGAAGATAATTTGATAGAAGTTTCTAGATCATACGGCTAATAACTTTTCGAGTGTGCTCTTGAAGTCCTTCTTCCGCTGTCACTTGTTACATTATTTGTAGCATTCATGTGTATTTTAGAACAAAACTAATCTATATTGTATTGTTCAATTGATTTTTTTATTCTCTCGAAATTACAGTTGCTATTGTTTGGTGACCAACCAGGATATAACGATACTTAGTTTTTCTGTAACCGGCTGAAAGTCCAAAACCAACCAAATTAGACAGGTTTTTTTTCAAAGCTAACTTGTCAAAGACTAGCTACAAGTTCTGGGCTTTTTCACTGTTTTGACCTTCTCAGCAAATCTTGGCACATAATGAACTCCTTCGAAAACTATTTCACGATCTAACCCTTTTGGTAACGCCACTAGCCGTGGCGTTTCTACTCTATTTAAAAACGCCGAACTAGCCAGCGTTGCTGGCCTGGTCAAATAGCTAGGTTTCAATGTAGAAACGCCAGCCCTTGTGGCGTTGCTGGGAATGCCAGCATGTGTGGCGTTTGTTCCCAAATATGAAAAGCCAAAGTGTGTGGCGTTTGGAGCAAGTTCTTTTTATTGTCACTTATTTGTTAAGGGAGCAACGCCATGGTACCTTGGCGTTTCAATTATGGGCAGCAACGCCAGTGCCTTTGGCATTTCGTCTTGGTCAGAAACGCTAGCTACCTCGGCGTTTCTTCTTGGTCAGAAACGCAAGCTACCTCGGCGTTTCTATGTTGGGCAGAAACGCCGCGGGCTGTGGCGTTGCTAAAAGGGTCAGATCGTGAAATACTTTCACGTCGAGTTCATTTTGTGACAAAGTTTGTTGAAAGGGTCAGAATAGTGAAAAAGTCCACAAGTTCTCATCTTATTCCTCCCTCAACGAGGACAAGAACACGGAAATATAGGCATTTCACCTATTCCTAGATGATGTTAGAAGATTCCAAATTTGAAGTTATAATTCACACTAACTGGTCGTCACAACCTTTTCTTAGTGCACATCCTCTCGTGAATTCAATAACTCAAGGTTACTCCATGTGGAACAGGCACGAGAACCTTCGGCTATCAAACCGAAGCTCAAAGGTTGGTTATCGTGTGGCCATATACCTAACTCCATGGGTGTCATGCAGCAAAGACCAATTCACTGGAGGCTCTTTCTCTATCCACTGAGAGAAAAAAATTATTGCCCTCCCCTTCTTTCTCTTAGTACTAGGAGGGTTAATTGATGGCAAGTCACAAAGACCTACCGGCTCCTCTAGCTCCGCAATGAGTGCTGCTAATTTAACCTGATCTTGTTCCATTTTCGTCCTCGCACGGACCTGCTTCTTAGTGAACTCATCTATTTTTAACCAAATAAATACGTATTTGCATTGCTGGTTCTACTTGCATAATTTTTTGAACAAGTTCATCAGCCACTTGTTCTTAAACTGTGAGAAAAAATTAGCCCCAAGATGGCGCATGCACCACCGGCTCTGCAAGTCCCTCCAAGGTGTTGGTTCGTCATCTGTTGGATTCCTCATTGTCTTCATGGCCTTCAATATACCATCATGTCTATCATGAATGACACACACATTTGATCAGTCCTTCACGATGGCAATTTTGTCTTGTCGGAAGAACCATACCCAGCTCAGAAAGTTCTCACCCTCCATAAATGCCATGGCTATTGGGATGATTTGATTGTTCCCGTCCACACCAATAACAGTAAGGATTTTCCCTTTGTACTGACCAGTCAGGAATGTACCATCCACAAACATCACAGGAGGACAATGCCGGAAAGCTTCGATGCACATAGTGAAAGAGAAGAATACTCATTTCAACACCTTGGAATCTGGTATACTCGACAACCTCGTGTGCTGTACGTTCACATAAGTGTCGGGATTCCTCTCCTTTAGTATGTCAAGGAGACTGACAATATTATAATAGGAGTCGAAGAATGTCCCAAACCTTTCCTCCATAGCCTTCTGCTTATCCCTCCAAGCCTTCCTATAAGGAATGTCATAATTCCGTCTTACCTTCACGACTGTCTGGATGTGATTTGCTTCCATATCTTTCTTCTGAACTATCTCAGTATACATGAGTTGCACAATGAGAGTTGAAGTCAGGTTTGGATGTTTCACCAGAAGGTTTTTCCTCACACAATTATGTGGGACGACATCAATGACAACCCAGTGGAAGTTATACTTCGCCACGTGCCCGTGCACCTTCCTAGGACAACCTGTTTCAACACACTTCACGGTATAGTTTGTTGGACTTGATATGTGTGTCAGGAAAACCCTCTGCATAGACATAACCCACTTTGTCACGCATACTTCATTTTTTGCTTTGTATCAAACGTAGCCCTGATGTCTGCTAGAACTACATCGGTATTTCCCCAAAGAGGAAGGGATGATGCAGTACAGCGACGGTAGGTATTTCCCTCAGTGATGAGACCAAGATTATCGAACTAGTAGGAGAACCTCCTCACACCATGTAAACAACACCTGCACACAAATAACAAATACTCACAAACCAACGTGTTAAAGGGGTTGTCAATCCCTTTCGGGTACAGCGCCTCAAGATAGGAAAATAACGTGAGGTAAAAGTGGTAGATAGGATAAATAGATCACAGAACAAATAAATTGTAACAAGGTGTTTTTGTATTTTTGGTTTAATAGATCTGAGAATAAATGCAAAGGAGAATAGATCGCAAAGGCAAATATGATGAAAAGAGATCCGGGGGCCGTAGGTTTCACTAGTGGCTTCTCTCGAGAAAAATAGCAAACGGCGGGAAGACAATTACTGTTAGGCAATTGATAGAACTTCAAATAATCATGATGATATCCAGTCAATGATCATTATATAGGCATCACATCCAAGATTAGTAGACCGACTCCTGCCTGCATCTACTACTATTACTCCACACATCGACCGCTACCAGCATGCATCTAGTGTATTAAATTCATGAGAAAACAAAGTAATGCAATAAGAACGATGACATGATGTAGACAAGATCTATTTATGTAGAAATAGATCCCATCTTGTTATCCTTAATAGCAACAATACATACATGTCGTTTCCCTTTCTGTCACTGGGATCGAGCACCGTAAGATCGAACCCATCACGAAGCACATCTTCCCATTGCAAAATAAATAGATCAAGTTGGCCAAACAAAACCCAAATATCGAAGAAGAAATACGAGGCTATAATCAATCATGCATATAAGATATCAAAGAAGACTCAAATAACTTTCATGGATAAAAACATAGATATGATCATAAACTGAAAGTTCATCGGATCCCAACAAACACACCGCAAAAATACTTACATCATATGGCTATCGAAGAGACCATTGTATTGATAATCAAGAGAGAGAGAGAGAGAGAGAGAGGAAGCCATCTAGCTACTAACTACGGACCCGTAGGTCTACAAAGAACTACTCACGCATCATCGGAGAGGCACCAATGGACATGATGCACCCCTCCGAGATGGTGTCTAGATTGGATCTTGTGTTTCTGGACTCTGCGGCGGCTGGAATTGATTTTCGTCGACTCCCCTAGGGTTTCTGGAATATTGGGGTATTTATAGAGCAAATAGGCGGTTCAAGGGGCACCCGAGGTGGACACAACCCACCTAGGCGTGCCTGGGCCTCCAGGCGCGCCCTGGTGGGTTGTGCTCCCCTCGGAGCACCCCCAGGTGCTTTGCTGGCCCACTGGATGTCTTCTGTCCCCAAAAAAATCCTTAAGAAGTTTCACTGTGTTTGGACTCCGTTTGATATAGATTTCCTGCGATGTAAAAAACATGCAGAAAAGAGCAACTGGCACTGGGCGCTATGTCAATAGGTTAGTACGAAAAAATGATATAAAATGACTATAAAATGATTGTAAAACATCCAAGAATGATAATGTAACAGCATGGAACAATCAAAAATTATAGATATGTTGGAGACATATCAGCATCCCCAAGCTTAATTCCTGCTCATCCTCGAGTAGGTAAATGATAAAAACAGAATTTTTGATGTGGAATGCTGCCTAACATGTTCACATTTATTTTCTTTATAGCATGGACATTTGGATATATGATTCAAATCAATAGTCTAGTTTTGACATGAAGACTTCAATACTCAAGCATACCAACAAGCAACCATGTCTTTCAAAATATCAGCAGTAAAGCAAGTTATCCCTAGCCCATTATGCTCAGTCATTGATCCATTCATGAAACACACTTGAATATTAGCTACACCCAAATGCTCAAATACAATCATAGTGCCCCTTAGTTGTGCTTTATAAGAGAATATGGAGACTCAAATTCAAAATAAAAATTGCATAATTAAAAGAATGGCCCTTCGCAGAGGGAAGTAGGGATTTCTAGAGGTGACAAAGCTCAAAGCTTAAATTGAGAGATAAAAAACATTTTTGAGAGGCATACTTTTCCCACCAACGAAAATGACTTAGAGCTCCCAACACTTTCCATGCTAGATACATCATAGGCGGTTACCAAACAGAATTTAAAGTTTATTCCCTTTTACACCATTACTTTCACTTTCCATGGCTAACCGTATCCACGGGTGCCCTCCATACTAACACTTTCCAAGGAATTTATTATTTGACAACATAAAATAAATTCATTATTCATTTCGGGACTAGGCATCCCTAATACCTTTGTCGTACTCTCGTGCAATGACAAGTGAATAAACACTCATCGTGAGAATAACACATCTAGCATGGATAATATTGGCCACCCTTCACCGCCTCGCGAGCGGTAGAGCACACAAAAGAAAAGTTTATTTTGAAAATTACAGATGGTACATGTAAATTTGCTTAGAACGACATGGAAATACCGCATATAGGTAGATATAGTGGACTCATATGGCAAAATTTGTTTAGAGGGTTTGGGATGCATAAGTAGTGATCATACTTAGTGCAAAATTAAGGCTAGCAAAAAGCTTGAGAAGCGAGCAACAAAAAAGCGAAAAATCTCGTACCCAAGCATTAAGCATAAGTAACACCGAATAATGCCCCATATGTAGGATATAAATTTCATTGCATAACTATTGACTTTCGTGCTTGCATAGGGAATCACAAACCTTAACATCAATATCCTTACTAAATCACAATTACTCATCAACATGACTCACATATCATATCGTCATATCTCAAAACCATTACTAAGAATCAAGTTTATTTTGTCCAATGATCTTCATGAATGTTTTTATTATATCCTCCTTGGATATCTATCACTTTGGGACTATTTTCATATGTTGCTTTTGATAAGCTCAAACAAATTTAAGTGAAGAACATGAGCATAATTTTTTTCTTTCCCTCAAAATAATCTAAGTGAAGCAAGAGAGAATTTTTGAAAAATTTACTAACTCCCAAATAAATCTAAGTGAAGCATGAGAGCATTTATTCAAAAAAAAACAAAGTACACCATGCTCAAAAAGATATAAGTGAAACACTAGAGCAAATCCATGGCTCTAAAAATTTAAGTGAAGCATAGGAGCAAGCATAGCATAATTTTTGGCTCTCTCAACAAGGTGTGTTCAGCAAGGATTCAACACTTAAAACACAAAGCAAAACACACTAAGACTCATATCATTCAAGGCGCTCCAAGCAAAACTCATAATATGTGACGAATAAAAATATAGCTTCAAGTAAAATACCGATGGTTGTTAGAAGAAAGCGGGGATGCCACTCGGGGGCATCCCCAAGCTTAGTTGCTTGCTACTTCTTGAATATTATCTTGGGGTGCCTCGGGCATCCCCAAGCTTAGCCTTTTGCTAATCCTTATTCCTTCATCCATCATAAGATCACCCAAAACTTGAAAACTTCAATTACACAAAACTCAACAAAACCTTCGTGAGATCCGTTAGTGTAAGAAAGCAAACCACTACTATAAGTATTGTTGCAAACCTATTCATATTTCTTTTTGCATTATATCTACCGTATTCCAACATTTCTATGGCAAAAACTCATCAAATAAAACCATAGATTCATCAAAACAAGCACACAACATAAAGAAAACAAAATCTGTCAAAAACAGAACAGTCTGTAGTAATCTGAATATTTAGAATACTTATGTAACCCCAAAAATTCTGAACAATTAGGACGACGTGAGAAATTTTTCTATTAATCTTCTGAAAAAGAATCAACTCAAAAGCACTCTTCTGATAAAAATGAAAAATTATTTCGTGAGCGCAAAAGTTTCTGTTTTTCAGCAAGACCAAATCAACTCTGACCAAAATCATCCCAAAGGCCTTACTTGGCACAGACACTAATATAAACCACAAAAACACATCTAACCAGAGGTATGATCTATGTCCACTGGCAGTGCTCCCCAGCAGAAACGCTACGAATATTACCAACCAATAATTGCAGGTGATCTTCTCTTCTCCTCTGCGCTCACTTCCTTTTTTTCTTCTCTTCATTCTCTCTATTCTTCCTCCCACGCTCTTTCTTTCTCTCTCTTTTCATTTCTTTCTTCCCAAAAGTTAGCTCCCACCTTATCTCCATTCGGCCATGAACTGTCCGTCGAGTTCACGAAACTGGCTGTACAACGAGGCGTGAGCGGTCGCGTCATCAGTGAGGCAGATCGATGGAGAGGGAAATAGCGGCACGCATGACAGCCAAGGGCCAATTCAAAAGGCGGCAGGCCGCCACCCAGAAAAGCTCCGAAACAAACCTTAAACTTGTAGATGAAAGCTAAATCAGACCTCAAACTTGTAATCCCGGAAATTAGCACACCTAACTTTATAATCCTGGTCTATTTTAAACCTTAAGGGTATTTTTCCGGTATTTGCTGATGTGGCAAGGGCTAGCTGGACATTATGATGAATAGGGCCGGCCCAATAGCACAGTCGCTCGCTTTCTCTACTCAATTTATTTTTTAATTTGTTTTACCTTTTTTGTTTTTCATTTTCATAAAGATAATAAATTCCATTTTACATTTTCGTAGTGACAATACACATTTTTTACTGTTAGGCAATTTATAGAACTTCAAATAATCATGACGATATACAGTCAATGATCATTATATAGGCATCACATCCAAGATTAGTAGACCGACTCCTGCCTGCATCTACTACTATTACTCCACACATCGACCGCTATCCAGCATGCATCTAGTGTATTAAATTCATGAAAAAACGAAGTAATGCAATAAGAATGATGACATGATGTAGACAAGATCTATTTATGTAGAAATAGATCCCATCTTGTTATCCTTAATAGCAACAATACATACGTGTCGTTTCCCTTTCTGTCACTGGGATCGAGCACCGTAAGATCGAACCCATCACGAAGCACATCTTCCCATTGCAAAATAAATAGATAAAGTTGGCTAAACAAAACCCAAATATCGGAGAAGAAATACGAGGCTATAATCAATCATGCATATAAGATATCAAAGAAGACTCAAATAACTTTCATGGATAAAAACATAGATCTGATCATAAACTGAAAGTTCATCGGATCCCAACAAACACACCGCATAAAGACTTACATCATATGGATCTCGAAGAAACCATTGTATTGATAATCAAGAGAGAGGGAGAGGAAGCCATCTAGATACTAACTACGGACCCGTAGGTCTACAAAGAACTACTCACGCATCATCGGAGAGGCACCAATGGACATGATGCACCCCTCCTTGATGGTGTCTAGATTGGATCTTGTGTTTCTGGACTCTGCGGCGGCTGGAATTGATTTTCGTCGACTCCCCTAGGGTTTCTGGAATATTGGGGTATTTATAGAGCAAAGAGGCGGTTCAAGGGGCACCCGAGGTGGACACAACCCACCTAGGCGCGCCTGGGCCTCCAGGCTCGCCCTGGTGGGTTGTGCTCACCTCGGAGCACCCCCAGGTGCTTTGCTGGCCCACTGGATGTCTTCTGTCCCCCCAAAATCCTCAAGAAGTTTCACTGCGTTTGGACTCTGTTTTATATAGCTTTCCTGCGATGTAAAAAACATGCAGAAAAGAGCAACTGGCACTGGGCGCCATGTCAATAGGTTAGTACGAAAAAATGATATAAAATGACTATAAAATGATTGTAAAACATCCAAGAATGATAATGTAACAGCATGGAACAATCAAAAATTATAGATATGTTGGAGACATATCAGCATCCCCAAGCTTAATTCCTGCTCGTCCTCGAGTAGGTAAATGATAAAAACAGAATTTTTGATGTGGAATGCTGCCTAACATGTTCATATTTCTTTTCTTTATAGCATGGACATTTGGATATATGATTCAAAGCAATAGTCTAGTTTTGACATGAAGACTTTAATACTCAAGCATACCAACAGGCAACCATGTATTTCAAAATATCAACACTAAAGCAAGTTATCCCTAGCCCATTATGCTCAGTCATTGATCCATTCATGAAACACACTTGAATATTAGCTACACCCTCAAATACAATCATAGTGCCCCTTAGTTGTGCTTTATAAGAGAATATGGAAACTCAAATTTAAAATAAAAATTGCATAATTAAAAGAATGGCCCTTCGCAGAGGGAAGTAGGGATTTCTAGAGGTGACAGAGCTCAAAGCTTAAATTGAGAGATAAAAAATATTTTTGAGAGGCATACTTTTCCCACCAACAAAAATGACTTAGAGCTCCCAACACTTTCCATGCTAGATACATCATAGGCGGTTACCAAACAGAATTTAAAGTTTATTCCCTTTTACACCATTACTTTCACTTTCCATGGCTAACCGTATCCACGGGTGCCCTCCATACTAACACTTTCCAAGGAATTTATTATTTGACAACATAAAATAAATTCATTATTCATTTCGGGACTAGGCATCCCTAATAACTTTGTCGTACTCTCGTGCAATGACAAGTGAATAAACACTCATCATGAGAATAACACATCTAGCATGGAAAATATTGGCCACCCTTCACCGCCTCGCGAGCGGTAGAGCACACAAAAGAAAAGTTTATTTTGAAAATTACAGATGGCACATGTAAATTTGCTTAGAACGGCATGGAAATACTGCATATAGGTTGATATAGTGGACTTATATGGCAAAATTTGTTTAGAGGGTTTGGGATGC
This sequence comes from Triticum dicoccoides, assembly GCF_002162155.2. Lineage (NCBI taxonomy): Eukaryota > Viridiplantae > Streptophyta > Magnoliopsida > Poales > Poaceae > Triticum > Triticum dicoccoides. The sequence goes on from NC_041385.1 coordinate 819,891,251, forward strand.
ATAAGTAGTGATCATACTTAGTGCAAAATTAAGGCTAGCAAAAAGATTGAGAAGCGAGCAACAAAAAAGCGAAAAATCTCGTACCCAAGCATTAAGCATAAGTAACACCGAATAATGCCCCATATGTAGGATATAAATTTCATTGCATAACTATTGACTTTCGTGCTTGCATAGGGAATCACAAACCTTAACATCAATATCCTTACTAAATCACAATTACTCATCAACATGACTCACATATCATATCGTCATATCTCAAAACCATTACTAAGAATCAAGTTTATTTTGTCCAATGATCTTCATGAATGTTTTTATTATATCCTCCTTGGATATCTATCACTTTGGGACTATTTTCATATGTTGCTTTTGATAAGCTCAAACAAATTTAAGTGAAGAACATGAGCATAATTTTTTTCTTTCCCTCAAAATAATCTAAGTGAAGCAAGAGAGAATTTCTGAAAAATTTACTAACTCCTAAATAAATCTAAGTGAAGCATGAGAGAATTTCTTCAAAAATACCAAAGTACACCATGCTCAAAAAGATATAAGTGAAGCACTAGAGCAAATCCATGGCTCTAAAAATTTAAGTGAAGCATAGGAGCAAGCATAGCATAATTTTTGGCTCTCTCAAAAAGGTGTGTTCAGCAAGGATTCAACACTTAAAACACAAAGCAAAACACCCTAAGACTCATATCATTCAAGGCGCTCTAAGCAAAACTCATAATATGTGACGAATAAAAATATAGCTTCAAGTAAAATACCGATGGTTGTTAGAAGAAAGTGGGGATGCCACTCGGGGGCATCCCCAAGCTTAGTTGCTTGCTACTTCTTGAATGTTATCTTGGGGTGCCTCGGGCATCCCCAAGCTTAGACTTTTGCTAATCCTTATTCCTTCATCCATCATAAGATCACCCAAAACTTGAAAACTTCAATCACACAAAACTCAACAAAACCTTCGTGAGATCCGTTAGTATAAGAAAGCAAACCACTACTATAAGTATTGTTGCAAACCTATTCATATTTTGTTTTTGCATTATATATACTGTATTCCAACATTTCTATGGCAAAAACTCATCAAAGAAAAGCATAGAATCATCAAAACAAGCCACAACGTAAAGAAAACAGGATCTGTCAAAAACAGAATAGTCTGTAGTAATTTGAATATTTAGTATACTTCTGTAACCCCAAAAATTCTGAACAATTAGGACGACGTGAGAAATTTTTCTATTAATCTTCTGAAAAAGAATCAACTCAAAAACACTCTTCTGATAAAAATGAAAAATTATTTCGTGAGCGCAAAAGTGTCTGTTTTTCAGCAAGATCAAATCAACTCTGACCAAAATCATCCCAAAGGCCTTGCTTGGTACAAACACTAATATAAACAACAAAAACACATCTAACCAGAGGTATGATCTATGTCCTCTGGCAGTGCTCCCCAGCAGAAACGCTACAAATATTACCAACCAATAATTGCGGGTGATCTTCTCTTCTCCTCTGCGCTCACTTCCTTTTTTCTTCTCTTCATTCTCTATACTCTTCCTCCCACGCTCTTTCGTTCTCTCTCTTTTCATTTCTTTCTTCCCAAAAGCTAGCTCCCACCTTATCTCCATTCGGCCATGAACTGTCCGTCGAGTTCACGAAACTGGCTGTACAACGAGGCGTGAGCGGTCGCGTCATCAGTGAGGCAGATCGATGGAGAGGGAAATAGCGGCACGCACGGCAGCCAAGGGGCAATTCAAAAGGTGGCAGCCCGCCACCCGGAAAAGCTCCGAAACAAACCTTAAACTTGTAGACGAAAGCTAAATCAGACCTCAAACTTGTAATCCCGGAAATTAGCACACCGAACTTTATAATCCTGGTCTATTTTAAACCTTAAGGGTATTTTTCCGGTATTTGCTGACGTGGCAAGGCTAGCTGGACATTATGATGAATAGGGCCGGCCCATTAGCACAGTCGCTCGCTTTCTCTACTCTGTTTATTTTTTTAATTTGTTTTTCCTTTTTTGTTTTTCATTTTCATAAAGATAATAAATTCCATTTTACATTTTCGTAGTGACAATACACATTTTTTAGAACTACACGTACCCACTTGTCTTCCCCAAAAAAATGTACCCACTTGTCTTGGGAGAGCGAAAAATACCCTCAGCCGCAAAAATAAGTTGCCCGTAGAGGACTGAAACTCAGGGCAACGAACTAGCAGAGATCGCACCCAGAACTGAGGGCTGCTAATGTTTTTATATAGCGCGTCACATTAAAAAAACTGACAAAAGCATTCATGTATGAAAACATTCCTGAAACTTTTTCGAAACATTTCTTGAACAAAAATGTGAACAATTTTGAAATACGATAATACTTTTATTAATGCAAATAATTCACGAAATTCCATTTTTTTAATGTGCCATGGTAACATTTTGCCAAATATGTGTATTGCATTTTCTTAATGACAATAAATATTTTATGAAATTATACGAACATTTTCTTACATTGTCTACTTTCAAAAAAGGTTTGAAATTTCGTTTCCATGTTTAAAAAATATATGTTTCAAATAGTGTTCAATTTTCCAAAATTTATTGTGTTCTTTTAAAAAATATTCATTTTTATAAAAAATATTCAGAATTTTCAAAAAGTGTTCTCCCACTTAAAAAAAGGATATTTCAAAAAATGTTCGGGCCTGTACGTTTTCAATATTTGTTTGCCCTTTAAAAAATAATGCAAATGTCGGCGCTGCTCTATGTGGTCTAATGGCTAGGGCCTCATATCATAGTAGTAACGGCTAATTGTTTTAGGGTGGCGTGGGAAAAAGTCCAAAAATGAAACAAGGATTCGATCTTCCGACGGGTGGTGTGCAGAAAGTCGTTTCGAGCGTTAGTGGTATGTAGCGGCACATCTGCTACCACACATTCGGTTTTATTATTCGTGCTAGCTATGCCCCACACAAATGTATATTCTTTGTATTTGTTTTTTTAGTTTGTGGTATTCCTATTTAGTCAAATCAACTGTTAGTCTGATGGGCTCCACAATACTACTATCGTTAGTAACGGATACTACTCAGACATCTCTCCTCTCTCTTCCTCTCAGATAAATCCGAAGACTTTATTTTATCTTAGACAATTTTTTTTGCGAAATCTTAGACAATTTAAATTAATCGTGTCTCTTAAAATATAAGTTCATTTGTGAAATAATTTATATATTTGAACTCTTGGCGCGAAGAAATTTAGAAGTAGACCAATCTTGGATACATTTCAAGCATGTTTAAAATTTGACGTTTCAAATTTGATATGTGAAATAAACCTATTTCACAAGAAAAATATGAACTTTTGAAGCCGATTACTTGTAAATGTGCAACCATTTATTTCGAAAGAGTGAAATATGTTTTTTCAAAAATATGCAGTTGAAATAGATGTCATTTTTGGAAACAAGCTAGTGAAATGTGGGTTCTGAAATTTTTTATTTATGATTTTCTTGAATGAGTAGAATATATTATAACGAAACCTTTTTTGAAATGAGTGAAATATGTTATATAAAATGACTAACTTTTTTTGAAGTATGTGAAATATGGTTAAAATGTGTGAAATATGTTAGTTATGAAATATTTTTTTGAAATGAGTGGAATATGTTATATAATATTTTTTGAAATGATGGAAATGTGTGAAATATGTTAAATAAAATGAGCAAAATATGTTTGAAAAATTGTGGAATGGGATTTAAAATGAGTGAAATACTCCCTTCGTTCCTAAATATAAGTCTTTTTAGAGGTTTCAAATGGACTACAACATACAGATGTATATAGACATATTTTAGAGTGAAGATTCACTCATTTTGCTCCGTATGTAGTCCCTTGTTGAAATCTCTAAAATGACTTATATTTGGGAATGGAGGGAGTACGTTATTAGAAAATATTTTCTTTTTTTTGTGGGAATGAGAAAATATTTTCAGAATGACCGAAAATATGTGAAATCAGTTTTTTTAAACCCATTCAAAACATATTCAAGACCAGTCTTGTTTTAAAGATCATTTCGGCACGAATTCAAAGTTGTAAAATTTTTCACAAACTAATTTTTATTTAAAAAGTTATTAGCCATTCAAAATGATATAAGAAAACAAATGCAAGTCTAGTTGCAGAGGGAATCTATGTGCATGCATGCATCGCTTCCTCTTTCTTACAGTTACGTGACACAAAAACCTGCAGGTGTGGACCCCTCTCTTTCTGTATTAATGTTTATTCATCTGAGAAGCAAATTGACATTAAACTAGATGCAGAGAGGAACGGTAGAGGATGTGCCGGTACCTTCCGCTACCGCGCAATTTTTCACTTTAGGGTGGTGTGCCTTTTTTTTCCCCGGTCTATATTTTCGGTGGTTCGACGACCCCTCCCCCCCACACCCCCGATTGTGCCTTGCCTTTTACCCGCCATTCTTTTTATTACAAATACGTAAAAATAACCCAGCAGTCCGATAGTCAATTACTGCAGTTAAATTTGTGCTCGCTGCAATATTTGAGCCCGGCCATCGCATTAATCTACTGCCACATATCCGTATACAATCACTCGGTTCAGACATGATCGATCGATCAGAGCTTCTTGGAGTGGACGAGGTAGGCGACGGCGCCGGAGGTGGCGAGCGGGATGACGGTGTCGTCGGACACCCACCCCAGCCCCGGCAGGACCCGCTTGGCCACCAGCGCGCACATGGGCGCGCCGAATAGGAACATGAGCAGCTCCGTGGTCGCCTTGCCGAAGCTGAAGCTGTCCCGCTTCACCAGCTCCCCGCTCATCTTCGCGAACTCCTCCCGCTTCACCTCGCCCCCGGACGTGTGGTGCTTCTGCATGCTCCCACCATCCATTCCGACGATCCAGACACAAATGTGAGACGTCCACCCTCTCATTTACTGAAGGTTGCCGATAAGGAAGAAAAGAACGCGGCCACTCACCTTGTACACCTCCTGCAGCTTCTCCCTGGCCGGGATCCTGTACTGCACCTGCCCGCGCTCCTCGCAGAACTTCCTGAAGGTTCGTTCAGCGGTGATGATGAATCAACGATGGAGATGAACTGAAGGCACCTGGGTTGTGGTACGCGCGCGGGTTCAGAGAAACTTACTGGATGAGCTCGTAGATGGCGTGGTAGAAGTCGTCGAACGAGTCCACCTTCGCCACGTGCTCGTCGTACTTCTCCGCCATGAACTCGACGAGCTTCTTCGCCTCATCGGGCTTCAGCTCCGCCTTCTTCTCGCCCTTCTCCGCGGCCTGGCTCTGACCCTCATCTGGTTTCACCTCACCTTGAGGTTTCTGCTTCACCTCCGCAGCATTGTCTGCCATCTTCTTCGATGAAATGCAGGAACTGATAGTTGGTCCCTTGTGTTTGTGTAGACTATTGCTGCATATATGTTATGGCAGGCTGCTGGCCATGTTCCTTGTGTAGGAGAGTTACAATGGCATCGCCTCGACAGGAAGCAAGGCTGGGCAAGAGCAAGGGGAAAAGGAGCCCCCATGGTCAGGCATCATGTGGCCATTGTCGCACGGTATTGGTATTCCGCAGCTAGCTGCAAGCTGCAACTGCAAGCATTTGGGTGTAGACAAAAGCAAGGTTCAGACTTCAGACAGACACCGTTCTCTAGCTTTGCCCTTACTCCTGAATCCTGCGAAAAGAAACGGAACGTGCACACATGCATATGTAGGTAGCTTGAGGGGAATGTAGTGAAATTTGGAGCGAACGCATCATATTTCCTGCCTTAATCTGAAGAAGTAGGGTCCGAATAACTGCCACACGTGTGGCGTCGACGGGAACCCGCCCGCACGCCTCGTGTGGCATGGACGGGAACCGGCCCGCACGACCACATCCGCGCGCACAAACGCACGGCCCGCACGTCCGTTGCGTGCCAACCCCGCCCGCACTGCCCCGTCCGGGCAAGCCGACCCGCTGCCCGCACGACCAAGCAGTTCCCGGCCTCCGATCCATCCCCTCTCTCGTCTGCCGCCATCGTCCCCCACCTCTCAAAATCCGACCTCCGTCGCCGGCCTTCTATGGTTGCCATGGCAAACAGAGCAGATCCGTAGGGCACTCCCACCTCAAAACCACACCCCAACCCTCCCCACCCCCAGCCCCAAACTCCAACCCAGCCCTCCAGAGACGATCATCTAAAAACCAGGTGAAAATCTCCCGATCTCGACCTTCTCATCCTTAAGGCTGAAAATCTCCCGATCTTGTGCTGGATCTATGCTATAGGGGTAGAACACTACATGGTTCAGTGTGTAGTCGCAATTGCCAGGCAGAGTACACCAGATCTGCCATGTACTACGTTTGAAATTGACTTAACTTCCTAGCTTAATTGACGCAAGTAGTTGAGTATGAAAAATGGATGAGTAGGAATCACTAAGGAAGGACAGGAGGGACAAATTTTGGAATGAAGAGGGTTGGAAGAAATTAATTGCCACTTGTTTATAACGACAGTTGCCACCTTTCGTTGTCAGTAGCTGCCACCTATTTTGACCCGTCGCTTGCCATCCATATCTTCTATGTGCAAGCAGCAGAAGAATACAATTCTTGTGGATTGTTGATGCCTTCTTGTTCATGCAGTGATTGAGAACACATTGGAAAGAAGCGAGACACGGAAAGAATGAATCACGAAGATGGCGCTGATGCTTGGGGTTCTCAAAGGCCAGAAACGCCCCCTTGGGACGCAACAGAGTACAGTCAGCTCATCTCTTCAGGGCCGTTGCTGCCACTACTAGAACAGTATGCAGGCGTAGGTATGATGCGTGATAACAAAAGAAGAGAACAGTTGCCATCTTCGCAACGATGAAGATGACATTCTACTTATGCCGTACGCTGTCATTTTTTCGCAGGTTCTTATGACCAAAACACAATTAGGGGGCCCCGTGGCAAGTTCACTCACAAGGCGCTAACACTGACAAATGTACGGGCAGCCAACTTCAACTAGCTTGTATGGATAATCAAGGTAATGCAAACCGAGAAAAGAGCACATACTGCTGTGGACATGAAAAATGAACATGCAAAAAAACTGGCAAAAGGACTCACGAGTTACCACGAGTGAAAATGCAGAGCCTTCATGCAGTGCGTGGCATCAGGCAGCACCAATGTACCTGCCATCGATGTCATACACAGGTGAGTCCATAAAAAAAGTGAAGTTGCGGATGATCAATTAGCAGAAGGAGCATACTTGACAACTACAATTGCCATGACTGGACATCTACAGTTGCCATGTATTAGAAACTACACTTGACATCCCTGGACAACTGTTGTTGCCATCCTGGACACCTGCAGTTGCCAGGGAAGAACAACTGCAGTTGCCATGCCAGTGCGACTACATTTGCCATGCCATGGCAACTGCAGCTGCCATGAAGGAACAACTGCGGTTGCCATGCCGATGCAAGTACAGTTGCCATGCCAGTAAAACTGCAGTTGCCACATCAGGGGCAACTGCGGTTGCCGTGCTAACACAAAATGCATTTGCCATGAATTGACCAACCACTACATTGCGTACAGGTTATTACGCTGGTGGTAACCCGACAAACGTCTCGTGGCAAGCTTCACAAATTGCAGGTGGAGCACGTCATTTTGGTGTCGCAGACCACACAAGAAGGTCAAATGCAACACAACTAGGTAAGGGAAAAAACTGAACCACAAAAACAACACTACATTTGTTATTTGTAGTTATTTGTAGGCAAAAACAATAGTTGCCATGTTTGTTGAACAGTAGCTGCCATCACTGGACAGCTATAGCTGCCGTACATGTCCACGCGCAGACTCACGTCTTGCTGTTTGAAATGATGTCGTGCCAAATCACTCGTAGATGGTGTGATCCGCTGCGATACACATGTTATTCAAACAAAAAACTTACTCTCGTACTTGTTTTTCCTATTACAGGGCCTACAACTACAGTTAACAGCGGCGCGGGGACATCTACTGCGGGGAGCTCTGAGCGCACGGAAGACGCATTCCACCAGCCAGCAGACAATCATGCCGCAGACTATTTTGAGTCACAGTCGAGAATGGCAATCATTCCAGCAATACCGACAAGCACCCCTTTGAACACAAGCACTGCCAGCACTCAAGTGGATGGAACTGCCGCCGATACTGAAGTGAATGATGAAACTGACAACGAGGCAGAAGGGGATGAAGATGGTGGGCAACCGGACATCATGGTACCTCAGCCACCATTGGGCCGAGATTTGAATCGTTCGAAGAAGCAAAGGAATACTACCAGACATACGCAAAGTTCCATGGATTTGCGGTCAACACCGAGTACCATAGGAAAATTAAGAAAAGTAATGAGTACAGCAGAGGTGAGATGAGGTGCCACAAGGCACGGAGGAACAAGAAGGGGAAAGGTGATGCGCCTGTCATTCCGGAACGAAAAAGAGGAATCATTCTCAAGACGGGATGCCCTGTCCGGTGTAAGCTGAACGTAGATGGAACACAGTATGTGGTCACTGAATATTTTGACGAGCACAACCACAAACTCATAAAGAAGTTCGACCTGGTCAAATTTCTGACCGCCCACAGAGGATTCACCCCAGTCGAAAGGCAATTCGTAAAGCTGCTACATGATTGTAACGTCGGTCCATCAAGAATGGTCCAGATACTATCACTCATCCACAGCAAAAAGGGGAAACTGAGTAGCATGCCGTACATACCGGCTGACGTCACAAACCTACAGGCCAAGTACCATAGAGAGAGCAGGCTGGCTGACATAGAGGCTACAATTGCCTACTTCGATGAGAAAGCAAAGGAAGATCCAGATTTCTTCTACAGGATAAGGTTGGACGATGAGGACCGTGTCAGGAACATGTATTGGGTGGATGGTGCTGCAAGGAGAGCCTACAAACATTTCCGATATTGCATTTCATTCGACGCGACGTACCTCACCAATATGTACAAGATGCCATGCGCTCCGTTCATAGGAATAAATAACCACGATCAGTCATTGTAGTTCGGCTGCGGGCTCGTTCGGAATGAAGACACGGATGGGTACGTCTGGTTGTTCAAGACCTTCTTGGAGTGCATGGATGGACTTGCGCCGATGAACATAATAACAGACCAGGATTTCAGCATGCGTGCAGGCATAGAGGAGGTCTTTCCGTTGGCAGTGCACAGGCACTGCAGGTGGCACATTATAAAGAAGCCTGAGGAGACTCTAGGACCGTTCTTTGCTGACCGTCCAGAGCTGCACAAGGCATTCGAGCTGTGCGTGGACCACAGCTTGACGGTCGAGGAGTTTGAAAGGAGCTGGATGGCCATGGTTGAAACACATCAAGTCCAAGACAATGAGACGCTTGCTAGCCTGTGGGAGAAGCGAATGTACTGGGTGCCCGCCTACTTCATGCAGTGCTTCTTCCCCTTTCTGCAGACTACGCAGCGCAGCGAGGGGTTCAATGCTGTTTTGAAGCGATACGTGAGTCCTGGCAACTCATTGCTACAGTTTGCCAAGCAGTACACAACTCTACAACAATAAAATCTAGGATCTGAGCTACAGCAAGAAGCTACCACCGCGCTAAAGAAGCCGAAATTGCTAACGTATTTACCAATGGAGAGGCAAATGAGCAAGATATACACAAACAAGATCTTTAACAAGTAAGTCAGTTGCGTTACGGTCTTATTTGCGCAAAAGCACTAAGGCAGTAGGTGCCTAGTAGAGTGCAATGAAGTTGCCATGATATGCAGTTGCCATGTTTAATGAAATACTGTTTGCCATGCTTACTCAGCTGCAGTTGCCATGTTCAATGAAAATTCTGTTTACAATGCTTACTCGGATACATTTTCCATGCTCAATTAAGTGCAGATGCCATGTTTAATTAACTATACTTCCATTGGGGCATGTTGGTATGCAAATGCCAATTATAAGTGCATCTAGTGCCCCTTAGTGATTTTGGTGTATTGAAGACTTATAAGTTAAGGGACTAATGCGTTTGTGAGTATACACAGGTCTATAAGTCTATGAGGAGTTTGATATTTACAGAGAAAGTCGACCCCTAAAAATGAAGTTCTTCAACTGAAGACTTTGATATTCTGAAGACTTTCTGAAGACTTTGAAAGTGAAGAAATTGGTGTGACCTTGAAGACTTGGTATTCATTTGTGGAACATGAAGCGTGAAGACTTTTGTTTTCATAGTTTCATTTTCTCTTTCTTGAGTCATAGGAAACACCGTACTGTTAAAGGGGGTCAAGAAAATACTAAGGAAAAATTTCCATGTGATGCTCAACTCAAAATCCTACACCTACCAATCCCTTCGAGTGAAGCCTTTGGAAATCTCATACAGTTCAGTCACTTTCTTCAGTAACAGAGACGAAGTTCTTCTGGTCACTGATGAATTTGTTCTGACTGAGGAGTTAGGAATTCGTCAGTGCGAATTACCTACACAGTGAGGAACATGATAGCCCTGAGGAATTTGAGAGTCAAATTTCCGACCGTTGCTGTGCTGCGCGCCAGCTGTCCCAAATATCTTATCCACCTAATGGTCATATCATTGAGGGGCATTTATGTCTTATCATGTCGGACTGCTCCCTAGGCTATAAATAGCCGCCCCCTACAACCACTAGTTGGTTGGCTGCTCCGAGAGAACTTGACATTTGTCATTTGAGAGCAACCCATCCTCCGAGGACTTTGAGCGAAAATCATCAAGTGAGGAAACCCAAAACCAAACCCCTACAAACCCAAAGTGATTGAGCATCACTGAAGAAATTGATCCTGCGTGGATCCGACGCTTGTTACCTTTGAAGACTGTGCTTCTTCTAGATGGTTAGGCGTCAAGGTCTAGAGCATCCAAGAGGAATTGTGGATTGCCGAGTGACCAAGTCTGTGAAGGTTTCGAAGTTGCCTGAAGACTTACCACGAGTGATTGGACGAGATCTGCGTGATCTTAGTTCAAGGAGAATACAGTGAGGACTGGGTGTCCTGAGCTGCGTGCTCAGAGACTGGGTGTCCGGGACTGCGTGTCCTCGAGTTTAAATACTCAGCCGTTCCAACCAGATGTACAACTGAGACAGCAGTTGGAACTGGTCTACCAAATCATTGTCTTCACCAACCTAACTGGTTCTATTTCCTCAACCCTTTCATTTCCTCATTACTGTGTTGATTGTTTGTTCATATCTGTGTTTGAAGACTTTGACTGAAGACTTTCTCAATTTCCTCAGTTCAATTTCTTCAGTCTGTTTGTCTTCATCTTGTGTTATCCTGTGATTACGCTTTCTGTACTCTGTGCTAGTCTTCATTTCATCATGATGACCATGCTTGTATTCTGTTATGCTTACTTCTGAGTACTTATTCCGCTGCTAATAGTTCTTCGCTAAGGAATTTCCTCACCGGCAAATTCCTCAGTGAAGAATTCATAAAAATCGCCTATTCACCCCCCTCTAGTCGACATAACGCACTTTCAATTGGTATCAGAGCAAGGTACTCCCTTGTTCTGTATGATTTTGGTTTAACCGCCTGGAGTTTTAGTTATGTCGACCGCAGGTATGATCAAGGTCTCGGCTGGGTGTCCTACCTTTGATGGGACGGACTACCCCTACTGGAAAAACAAGATGCGAATGCATCTCGAGGCAATTGACAACGATCTCTGGTATGTTGTGGAAAATGGTGTTCCCTCTGTCACACCCTCACTGAACGCTACCGATGTGAAGAGATTCAAGCAACTCGATTCTCAAGCGAAGAATATCATATGTGACCATCTGAGTAAAGGACAGTATGGAAGAGTGAGTGCTTTGGAAACTGCTAAGCTTATCTGGGATAGGCTGTCCAAAGTGAATGAAGGAGTCTCAACTCAGCGTGACTCTCGAGTTGATGTTCTTCGGAATCTCTTCAACCGCTTCAAAAGACTCGACAATGAAAATGTCCAACAAACCTTTGATCGCCTCACTGACATCTCAAATGAGCTTCAAGCCCTCGGTGCCACTGACATCACTGACCATGAGGTGGTGAAGAAACTGTTGAGATCACTTGATTCCTCATTTGATACTCTGGGTCTGATGATACAAGAACGGGCTGACTACAAGTCTCTTGATCTTGCCGATATCCTCGAAAGGCTAAATACTCATGAGTTCCAGCTTGCTGAAAAGAGGGATCTCTATGGTTCGTGCTATGGCAAACCACGTGCCCTGAAAGCCAAGGTTCTGTCTGAGTTTGAATGTGAGGACTCTGGTAGTAGCCTTGGTGATCCTGAAGAATTGAGCCAGGAGCTAGCACTGCTCGTGAAGAAATTCCAGAAGTTCTCAAGACGTGGTCGCTTTAGAAAATCCTCAAGAAGCAGTGATTCCTCATCAAGTGACTATAAGAGAAGGCTGTGCCACAAATGCAAGAAACCTGGTCATTATATTCAAGATTGTCCTCAGTGGGAAAAGGAATTGAAGAAGAAGAAATACAAGGATTACAGTTCTGATGATGCGAAGAAGAAAAAGAAATCGTCAAAATCTTCGTCATCAAAATCCTCGAAGTCTTCATCTCACAAGAAGAGCAGCTCCAAGAAGGCTCGGGCATTCATTGGCAAGGAAATGGACTCTGAAGCTGAATCTGAGGAAAATGAGGAAGAGGAGGCGTCTGAAGAATCCGAATCTGGTGTGGCGAGTCTGGCCTTCGCTACTGCTTTTGTTAGCAAGTCCATCTTCAACACTGAAGAAACTGACCCCACCGACAAGCCTGATGAAGATAATGATGACTATGCTCCCACCTATTGCTTCATGGCAAAAGGTGCAAAGGTACTCAAATACACCTCCTCTGAATCTAGTGAAAATGAATCTGATGAGAATCTCAAGCCCAGCTACTCTAAACTTGCTAAGATTGTTGTAAAACAACAAAGGGCTTTTGAAAAGGTTCAAAACATGCTAGACAAAAGTGATGATATGTTGGGTGAAGAAATGGATCGCACTAAAGCCCTGACTGAAAATCTTCAGAGACTTCAGTCTAGGTTTGATAACCTTCAAAGTCATCATAACACTCTCTTGTCTGATCATGAGAAACTTTCTTATGAATTTCTTCAAAGAAAGCAAGATCTTGAGAAGCTAAGAGTGAGTTATGAAGATCTTCAGAAGGAGCGTGATTCATTACTAGCTCAACAAATCAGCGCTTCTCAGGAAGAATTTGTTCCTCCATGCTTAAAGTGCATTGAACGTGAATCTGCTAATTCTTCACCTGAATGTTCAAATGCTTCAACTATTACAAATTCTTCACCTGCCTCTGCTATCACTAATTCCTCATCTGAGGACATTGCTAGTATCACTGACGATGCAGGGCTGAAGGAATTGTACACAACAGGCATGTACAAAAGCCTCAAAGGGCATCGGATTCTTTGTGATGTGCTCAAAAAGCAGATCCTCAACGGAAACCCTAGGAAAGAGGGTATTGCCTTTGAGAGGAAACTCAATGCTGATGGAACATATTGGAAGCCTGAGCAGTACCCCAAAACCTCATGGGTTGCTGCAAAGGGACCTCCAGTTGATCCATCTAACTTATCTGGCTTTACATGTGAATCTTCTCATTCTTTTGATGAGTCATTTGACTCCAACTATAAACTGTTCAAAAATTAGAATGGTGAAGTATTTGCTAGATATGTTGGGACTAACTGCAGGAACGGTTTCCCTATGAAGAAAATCCGGGTTCCCAAAAGTTATGTTGAAAGTCTTCAGGTGAATGTCCTCATGACACCACCTGTGAAGAATAGGAACCCCAGATCCAATTCTTCATATGGACCTAATTCTTCACATGGATCAAATTCCTCAAATGGATCAAAGTCCTCATATGATTATCATCGTGCTAACAACTCTGTTTCGCAGGGTAGAGCTAAGGGCTATGAATATGCACATTATTCTTCAAATCATTATGTTCATAAGTCCTCGAAGAATTTCTCTGCTTATTCATATGCTTACTCTAACCCCTCTTATGTGAAACAAAATGGTTTGGCCTCTATGCCACCATTCTCTTATGGTGCTCGCAGAGTGATGAACTCTTTGCCACCCCTTCAGATGTGCGTGGTGAAGAAAAAGAACTAATCTCTTTTGCAGGTTCAGGTCTCCAGACGTGCTTTAACGTCTGAAGAATTTGCTGGGGACCTGACAAAATTGCCTGAAAGGATGCAGGCTAATCATGATGAAATGAACTTCCATTTCACATGTCCTCCTAGTGCTATATCTGTTTACTGCTTGATGAAATTCATCTGATGAATTTGATATCATATTCTTCATTAATGAAGCATATGAGATTGTAAGTTACACTAATTCATCTGCAGGATGATCAACCCAAAACCACTGAATGGGTCCTCAATAGTGGATGTACAGATCACATGACTGGTGACAAGAATCTTTTGATGGATGCTCCCTTATCACCGTCTCATCTGAAGCACATCATCTTTGCTGACAAAGGCAAAAGTCAGGTATTGGGTCTTGGTAAGGTTGCGATCTCTAAGGATAAACACATGGACAAAGTCATGCTTGTTGAGTCCTTAGGATACAACCTCATGTCAGTCTCAATGCTTTATGATCTTGATATGGTTGTTGTCTTTGGCAAGTATCGCTGTGTTGTGATTATGGAAGCTGACAATTCCAAAGTCTTCGAAGGCTTTAGGAGAGGAGACTTGTATATTGTTGATTTCTCTACAGGACCACAACCAGCCGTGTGTCTACTTGCAAAAGCTTCAGAAGGCTGGCTATGGCATCGACGACTTGGTCACGCAGGCATGAGGAATTTGCACATGCTTGCGAAGAAGAAGCATGTCATTGGCATTGAGAATGTCAAATTCCTCAAAGATCACTTATGCGGAGCCTGTGAAGCTGGAAAAATGACCAAGGCCAAGCATCCAGCGAAGACTATCATGACCACTACTCGTCCATTCGAATTGCTTCACATGGACCTCTTCGGACCTAATCATTACTCAGCAGTCACAAATGCTGCATCTCTATATGGTTTTGTCATTGTTGATGATTACTCTCGATATACATCGGTACACATTGTTAGTTACAAACATGAAGTGCAGGAAGTCTTCAAACGATTTTCCTCGAGGGCTTCAACCAACTTTGGTGTGAAGATCAAGCACATCAGAAGTGACAATGGAACTGAGTTCAAGAATTCCGGTCTTGATGACTATCTTGATGAACTTGGTATTACTCATGAGTCATCTGCTCCCTATACTCCTCAGCAAAATGGCGTCGTGGAGCGCAAGAACAGAACTCTTGTTCAGATGGCTCGCACTATGCTTGATGAATACAAAACGCCTCATCATTTTTGGATTGATGCAATTGATACTGCGTGCCACATCATCAACAGAGTATATCTTCACAAATTCTTCAAGAAGACGGCCTATGAACTCCTCACTGACAAGAAACCCAATGTGAGTTATTTCAAAGTCTTCGGTGCCAAATGTTGGATTAGAGATCCTCACCACAATTCTAAATTTGCACCGAAAGCACATGAAGGTTTTATGCTTGGTTACAGAAAGGACTCGCACACCTACAGAGTCTTCAACAATGCTCTTCACAAGGTTGTTGAAACTGTAGATGTGCGGTTCGATGAAACTAATGGCTCGCAAAGAGAGCACCTACCTTCTGTGTTAGATGAACCAGCACCTGAGGATTCTATCAAGTTCAAGGCAACTGAGCATGTCATTCCTACTGAAGAATTTGCTGAAGAATTCATTCCAGTACGCGAAGAACGTCGAGCTGATGCACCTGAAGATAATGCTGAAGACAATGGTGCTGAGGAAAATGATCAAATACCTTGACGACAACCAGCTCATCCTCGCGTTGCAAAAGAAGTTCAAGTTGACAAGATCATCGATGACATTGAAGCGCCAGGTCCTCTCACACGCTCAAAAGCTTCACATTTATCTAACTTTTGTGGGCACTATGCTTTTGTCTCTATCACAGAGCCCACTAAGGTAGATGAAGCATTTCTGGAGCCGGAGTGGATTCAGGCTATGCAAGAAGAATTACATCAGTTCGAGCTCAACAATGTCTGGGAACTGGTCAAACGTCCAGATCCTTGCAAGCATAATATCATTGGCACAAAGTGGATCTACCGCAACAAGCAAGATGAAAATGGCCTTGTGGTGAGGAATAAGGCACGACTGGTAGCTCAAGGCTACACACAGGTTGAAGGAATTGATTTCGATGAAACTTTTGCACCTGTTGCTAGACTTGAGGCTATTCGCATATTACTTGCTTATGCTAACCATCATGATATCATCTTATTTCAAATGGATGTGAAAAGTGCATTCCTCAATGGTAAGCTTGAGGAAGAAGTATATGTTGCTCAACCCCCAGGTTTTGAAGGTCCAAAGAATCCTGACAAAGTCTTCAGACTCAATAAGGCCCTCTATGGCCTCAAGCAAGCCCCTCGGGCGTGGTATGATACATTGAAGGAATTCTTCGTGAAGAATGGCTTCACACCCGGTTCACTCGACCCTACTCTCTTTACTAAATCTTATGATGGTGAACTATTTGTGTGCCAAATATATGTTGATGATATTATCTTTGGCTGTACTGACCAACGTTATAGTGATGAATTTGCCTATATGATGAGTGAAAAATATCAAATGTCTATGATGGGAGAGTTGAAATTGTTCTTAGGTCTTCAAATTCGTCATCAGCGCAATGGCATATTCATATCTCAGGAGAAATACCTCAAAGATGTACTGAGGAAATTCGGCATGCAAGATTGCAAAGGCGTCAAAATTCCTATGCCCACAAATGGCCATCTATGCACTGATGAAAATGGTATTGACTTCGATCACAAGGTATACCGCTCCATGATTGGTTCTTTATTGTACTTATGTGCATCTAGGCCAGATATAATGCTTAGTGTTTGCATGTGTGCCCGATTTCAAGCTGCACCAAAGGAATCACACTATAAGGCTGTGAAGCATATTCTTCGATATCTAGCTCATACACCAACACTAGGATTATGGTACCCCAAGGGCTCTGCTTATGATCTCATTGGATATTCTGACTTTGACTATGCTGGTGATCGTGTGGACCGCAAGTCAACTTCTGGCACTTGTCATTTCCTCGGACGATCTTTGGTCTGTTGGTCCACGAAGAAACAGAACTGCGTATCACTGTCCACTTCGGAAGCTGAATACATTGCTGCTGGCTCTTGCTGTGCTCAACTGCTTTGGATGAAGCAAACGCTCAAGGACTATGGCATCAACGTGAAGAATGTGCCTCTCCTCTGCGACAATGAGAGTGCCATCAAGGTTGCTCACAACCCAGTTCAGCACTCGAAGACAAAGCACATTCAAATTCGTCATCATTTTCTTCGTGATCATGTGTTGAAGGGCGACATCTCCATCGAGCACGTGAAGACTGAAGAACAGCTAGCTGATATCTTCACTAAGCCCTTGGATGAGAAGAGATTTAGCAAGTTGCGGTGTGAGCTAAATATCTTAGAATCTTTGAATGTTCTTTGAAAAGGACACACATCCTAACACTTATGCAAAATTGATGACTTAGATGTGCAACACATGAAGAAACGTTTTTCTTCAATCAATGAAGAATAACACTCTAAGTGTGAAGAAATTAATGAAGAATTTGATTCTCAGAACCCTACGACAATTGTACGCGGTGTCTGAAATCATCATTCTTATACGGTGGGTCACGCCACCACAAAAAGTTGAAAATCTTCAATTTGAGTTTTTCCTTAGTTTTGAAATTCTTCAGTTTTTCAAATTCTTCAACTTTTCAAAATCTTCACTATTTCCTTCGTTTTTCTTCATTGGCTATATATATATAAGAGTTTATGTCCTCTACAGCATTCACTTATAGCTATTTCTTCAAGTTGCTTCTTCTGCTAAGTGAATGTGATCGGAACCTTCCCCCTCTATGCTATACTCAACCCAATCTATTCACAAATTCTTCATGTGCGTTCTATTTGAAACTCGTTCAAAATCTTCACTGTGTCCTTGTCAGCTGAAGAAATTGCGAACAAAACTTTAAAACAAATCTTATCCAAATTTTTGGTTTTGCCGCTCAAACTGTTCCGCATCCCACGATGCATTACTCTATTCACCCACGATCATACACGATCTCCACTACACAGTACGTGGGTGACACATGTCGCGTGAAGGAGAAAGGGCAGGGGCACGTTCGTCCTAAATCTTCGGGCGAACAGTTTTTCACCGTGTCTATAAATACCCCTCTCCCCTTCCTCACTTCATTTACTCCGCTCGACCGTTCTCTCTCTCGCTCGAGCTCCTCAAACCCTAGCGCCGCCGCTACTCCATCATCGCCGGTGAGGAAGAGCTTCGCTGCCTCGACCTCGTCGCCGTCGTACTCACGCCGACCGCGGAAATCTTCACTCCGCCGCCGCCGTAGCTGTCTTCCTCTGCCAAGTTAGGGCGTGGGAGATCTAACCTGATGAACTTCTCATTTGTTCTTCTCAGTTCGTCGTGTTCTACACTTCGGGTAATTAAAAGTTACTTTTATTACTCGCTTTGATTCTCAAGCTTTCCTGAAAATCTTCAAAGGTGTTTATTCTTCAAATCTTCACACATATGAACACCTCACACGTTATATGCTCTTGATTAGTTTCTCTAAGCATCTTTTTCTTTCAAGATTCCTCAATTGTGTGGATCTTCGATCTGTACAACTCTGGAACCTAAGACAAAAACGCTTAGTAAAATTCCTCAAGGCTCATCTGGTCAAATTCCTCAAAAACTTGTTCTTTTCGAAAAATCTTCTCAGAACGCATATGACCTCTCGAAATTCCTCGCACCTGTACTCTGTTCACAGGTACTCATGTCTGCTGCTGAATCACTAGGTTCTCGTCAACTTAACTCATTTGCAGCGTTCCTCAAAGAAAAACTGCATACTTCTTCAGAGAACTCAATTGTTCAAATTCCTCAACTGAAGAATATGGCAGACGGTAAGAAGCCACAGAAAGGAGGAAAGAAACCTGAGGTTATGACTGCGTTTGAAATCCCTGAGGAAATTTATGCTGACTATTGCACACCTGATGAAGCAAAATTTGGCAAAGAAAACAAAAATCAGCGCAAGGTGCGCATTCAGAAGATTGAACGGAGATGGGCAAGGGAATGGAGAGAATACAGATATGTGACTCCAAAGTACATGAAGAAATTCGCCCTCAATCCTCCATGCCCAAGAGCTCCATTGGCACCTGGCCAAGTAGCTGACCCCACAAGCATCAAACGTGGTGAGGACTTTCCTGAAGAATGGGCTAAGCACTAAGCTAAATTGGCAAGACAAGCCAAGGAGGCAGTGAAGAAATTCAATGAGGATTCTGCCACTGCTACTGCTACTGAGGCCTCGGTCAAACCGAGGAAATCCATGCCAAAGAAGCCTGCTCATAAGCCAAGTGCTTCACCAACAGCGCCCTCACGGCCAAGTTCCTCAGCAATGCCCTCACGGCAAATTCCTCGCACTGCCACAGCTCCACCAAAGTCCTCAACAGCTCCTTCAAAGTCCTCAGCTCTTGTGCATCTGGCTACATGTCAAAGGACTGCTGGTTTCTCGATTGCCTCCGGTGTTTCAGCAAGTTCCTCAGTTGCACCAATTTCATCATCTGGCCCCACACTGTTGAAGACCAAAGTAACAGCTGGACGAGGTCCTCGGCCAAGTCCAAAGAAGAAACAGGTCGTATTCCATGTGCCTTCTGATGATGAAGCTTCTGATGAAGAACTTGCAGAAATCATCAGAGACAGACAGGTGAAGGCTGCTAGAGCCAAAGGCACATCTGTGCCACTGCTGTTGGATCCGAGGAAAATCCTCGATTACATTGATCTCTGGCACAAGGATCCAAACACCACAATGCCTGATTTTCATCTGACTCCTGGACAAAGTCATATGTTGTCCCATTTCATCACTAAAGAGAAATGGAAGTTTGAAAAGGCAAGAGAGATCAAGAAAGCTCAATACAGAAAGGAGAAGCTCCTGAAGAAAATCATTGTCAGAATGACACCTGAGGAACTTCTCCAGGCTCAGTCTGAAATTCAAGCCCTCAGCAAAGACTTTGATGCCTACTATGCTGATTGGCAAGGAGCTAAAGTAAGATTCGTCAATCTGACGAAGAAATTCACAAATGTTGCAGCCCCATCGCAACAAGAAAATCTTCAGGCTGCAGACTCTGCTCAGCTTGCTGAAGAACATGCCAGCACCTCTGATAACTTTCAGCCTGCTGAAGAACATGCTCGTTCCAGGGCTGGTGAAGAAATTCCAGCCGCTAAAGAAATTGCCAGGGCATCCACTAGTGGTGCGCCTGAAGAAACTGAAGAAGTCTGGGCAACTGCATCAGTTGCGCCTGAAGAAAATCAACCAGATTCCTGAGCTCCATCTGCGCCTACACCAACTCCAATTCTTTCATGTGCATTCGATGTGAAGAAGACCAAGGCTGCAGAGTGAGCTGCAGTGAAGAAAAGGAAGGCATCAGCTGCGTCAAACTCTTCGGCTGCGAAGAAAATGAATCCGACGACCAGCTCTCTCGAAAATCCAATTGATGCTGTTCCGATTTCCTCCATGCCATCAAAGGACCTTGTTCCTTATGGAGAAGACTATGAGATCCCAAGCGGATCTGATGAAGAACATCATTCTGCTGCTTCGTCAGAGCAGGTTGATGAAGAAATTGAAGTGGAAGCAATCCCTTCAACCCCAATCATTTCCTCGCCTATGCCTCAGTTCACAGCTGAAGAGGCCGGTGTTGAGGAACTTGAAGAAGATGTGGATATTGGAAGCACAACGCCAGTGATGAACGATGACTTTTGGGAAAGTCAACATCCAAATTCTCCACTCTTCACCCCACTCCAACAGATACCTCAGTCCCCTGCACCAACAGTTCAAATGGGCTCTGAAGAAACTCATCCCACTCCATCTGTCCATGAAGAAATTCCAGCCACTAGTGCTGATGAACCTACTGCTACTGATCCTCTGACTGCACCTATTGAGGAACAAGAAATTCCTTAGCCTGAAGAACCTGAGCTCGCGATTCCTGAGGTGGTGATGCAACTCACTGATACCCCTCTGCCAAAGCCAAAGAATCCATTCTCAAGCAAACAGAAGTTCAAGGCTGAAAATTTCTTTGCCGAGCACGTATTCTTCACTGATTATAGTCCATATGATTCTGCTCGCATAAGGAAGAGGCGTTTCTGGACTGCCAGCCAAGCCAATTTCTATTCCTCAGTGCTCTTCGACAAAGACAAAGTCTTTGATCATGCACATATTCCTCATGTGGACATGGAGTCTCTGCCCGGCTTTGAACCAGTCCCCAGTGTTCTTCATGACGCAGGACTTCTGAATTTTTGCATTGATATCTGTGACTGGAATGAAGAACTCATTCTTCAATTCTATGCAACTCTGCACATCACCGGAGACGCCGAAGACTTGAACTCATGGGTGTTGGACTGGATGTCTGAAAACACTCACTACAAGGCACCAGCAACTGAATTGCTTCGTGTCCTTCCTCTCAGTCCTCCACTTGATGGTGCTCGCTGTGTCTACAATGAACCAGAACTTTCAGATCACTATATGCAAGTACTGATGAAGCCTTTGAAGCCAAGGCAGGCCCCACGAACCAAATTCCTCGTCAAGGAATTACTCTATGTGCCTCGGACTGTCTATCGAATTCTGACGAAGACAATGAGTCCCATCAAAGGCCACGACTCAAATGATGAAGAAGTCGTTGGCTGTCACATCCCTAGCTTCTGGCATTGCTCTAGGTTAGCTTCATGTGTGCATCATGTCTATATTTTTGAAACTTGAATTGAGGAATATTGGAAGCCTCAAAACCCTAAATAAAAGAGGGGCAAAAACCCTAGAAATCTCATTCATTGCTCCAAAAGGCTCTTCTTAAATGTTTGATAAATTTTGGTAAGGGTTCTGGTCCCAACCAAAATATTGAACATTTTTAAGGATTTATTTTTGGGACTTTGAATTTAAATCACTAGCTATTTGAATTTGAATTATATTCATATAATTAGAATATAATTTAAATACCCCTGAAATATTTTATAAGCTTTTGGAAAAGTCCATCTAGCAATATAAAATATTCAGAGGAGTTTTTGGCATTGTTTGAATTATTTTAAAATTCAAAACAGTGGCAAAATAAATTAATAAAACAAAACAGAACAGAAAAATATAAAACAGAACTTACCTGGACTTACCTGGCCTCACCCGTGCAGCCCACCAGAGCCGGCCCAGCTCCTGTGCTGGTCCAGCACTGTGCGGCCCAGCCCACCGTGGTCGCCACCGTCTTCAACCTCCTGCCAGTAGGCAGGAGGGCGTGTGCCCGACGCGCGCGCGCACGCTCCGGCCACCTCCTGCTTACCTGCTCGCCGCTGGAGGCCCCCGAGGGAGCCACGCACTCCACCTCGCCCCTGCACCTCCCCTCTCTTCCCCTGGACCCCGTTCCCTCCTCTGCTTCCCTCCCGCGCACACCACCGAGCGGAGCTCGCCGTCATCGTCGCCGTACCCATGGCCACCGGCCACCCCTAGCCTCGCCGATGCACCCAGGAGCTCCGCCTCGACCCCCTCTTCCTTCCCACCGATCCACAGCCCTCCGGAAGCCCTGCATCGCCGCCATCGCCGTCGTCTTCTACCTCGGACCCGCCGGCCATCTTCGTCAAATTCGCCGGCTCCGGACCGTCCCCGACCTCGCCGAGCGTCCCCTCGTCATCGCCATGAGTCACTGACCCTTTCCCCTAACTCAGCATGCTCCCCTCCGTGCCGTAGCGCCGTTCCCCACGAGCACCGAAGCCACCGTCCGCCATTGCTGCTGCACGCATAGCCTCCGTGCTCCCCTGGCCCCACTGAGCTGCTCTTAGTGCTCCCCATGACTAGCAGGTGCTGCCCAGCCTCTCAGCTCGCTCGCTCGCCAAGCGTAGCCCCGTGCCCGTGCTGGCCCGAACTCCGGTCGCCGCCGCGGGCCCCGTTTCGGTGAGCTCGGGCCACCTCAGCCCCTGCCGTTTGCACAGATGGATGCGGGCGACTCCCAGCTACGCGTAGAGCCCCTCCTCCGTCCGTTTGGTCG
>NC_041385.1:819916283-819923266 GCF_002162155.2 Triticum dicoccoides
GGAGTCCTGTTAGCCCGCTACAGCTCGGTTCACCGGAGTCCTGCTAGCCCAGTGCTACAGCCTGGATTCACTCGCTGATGACCGACACGTTCGATGCTGGGTCATGGATGCCTGTCCCTGTAAGTCTGTGCCACTTTGGGTTTACGACTAGCCATGTCAGCCCGGGCTCCTTATCATATGGATGCTAGCGACACTGTCATATACGTGTGCCAAAAGGCGCAAATGGTCCCGGGCAAAGGTAAGGCGACACCCGTGGGAATACCGTGCGTGAGGCCGCAAAGTGATATGAGGTGTTACATGCTAGGTCGATGTGGCATTGAGTCGGGGTCCTGACAGCGTTGGTATCAGAGCTTGACTGCCTGTAGGATTACCAAGCCAAACTGGTCGAAGTTGAGTCTAGAAATGCTTTAGTTATATAAGGGAATTGATTGTGGGATGGAACGTAAGGCTCTTTTTACTCCTTATACCTTATGCCTTCTGATCTGAGTCATCTTATCTTTCCTGCGGGGATTAAGAACTAGTCTATCTTTTCTTTCTATCAGGATCACGTGTTACTAATCCGTAGACTTATAGATTGTTGGACTTAAGCCTCGTTTCAGTTCCTACTACTTCTGTATGTTAATTATTGATCTCGAGATCTTGATATTGTGCTTCTGAGTGGTTATGCCACCATTTTTGTGAATGTCTCAAATCTTTTCTGAGCATTTACAGCCGTTATGCTGTCCGAGTCATTCCAGGTTTCTAAATAGTCTGATGCATTTGCAAAATCCTTTCCCTCTGGTTTCGATGTTCCTTTATGCCAGCTCAATCACACTAATTGTTGAGTTGAGGTATTCTATTGCCTTGACCTTATGTTGGGGTTACTATTATGACCCTAGGTGTCTCAGGGGATCATCTAGTAGTCTAGCAATGTTTTGTGATCCCAGTGTGATGATTCTGGCTTTTATTCTCGAAAGCATCCCGTGATGCCACTTAGTAGTAGGTATTCCATTCCTGGGTTCTTGAACCCGAGATTCACTCTACTTACATCATGTTGATAGTGTTTGCTAGTCCCTTTAGGATAGTAGTAACCTTTGCGATAGTCCTCGAGGTTCGTGGTACATCCTTCTTCCAATTACCATGAACCATTCTTGGCAGGAGTTCTTCTGGACCAAAAGATGACACCAAGAGTGCTGTCGATGAGTTCTCCATGCTATATTGTGACTCTGCCAGTTCTACTTTTCTGCATGGGTTATCCGGAAGAAATATGTTGAACTTGGTTCGACATGCTAATCCATGCATCCACAACTCAGAAAATCATATGTTCTTTTGAGTTGACCCATCTTAGTTGTTTCCGACCCTCGCCTATCAATTGATAGTCAAGAGTATGCGTGCATTTGTTCGTCGATGCCTATTACCCTTGTGGTCCGCCAAGCCATTCTATTTTAGAATGAATAGGAGAAACAAACTCCAGTACCTCATCCATATCTAGGATTGGGTCAAAGTAGTTGTATTCCGCAGATCAAATGCCAATCCAGCTTTTGGTTCTATTCTACCTTGGAGTATTACCCCCTTTATGTCAGAATTGTCATGAGAACTGCACCAACTTTCATGAATTTTGACGCAGTGATACTTCTTGCCATCATTAGTCATTCCTCGGTCTTCGTGTTGATGCAACCGGAATACCGACAAATGAATTGTGATGTGTGAAATCAATACGCCTAGCAACCTCGTTGCTGGGTAGTTAAAGGACAATAATTTCATTCTTAGTGTGTTGGTTACTGAATCATCATTCTAAGAATGATCGTGCTACTTAGTCCATTCTCCTGGTTCACTCCTCGATCGATGAGTTAGGATTATTTCAAATCCTTGCTCTATTGATCATATCGTCTTGCCCTGAAAAGCAAGATTGTTCTCGAGCTTAGTAACATACCGGTGGTTCGTGATTTTCTGAATATCTTCTCAGAAGTATTACCAGGTTGTCACCTGACCGCTATGTTGAGTTCGTGATCAAGTTGGTTTATTCCTGTAAACCACCCCTTCTCCAAGAATCCGTGTTGGATACCCTGAGCTAGTTGGATAAGCTAAACAACAACTTGGAGAGTTGGAAGATAAAAGCTTGTCCGACTTGGTTCATGTTAAGGGATATCTTTTTGTGTGTGTGTGTGTGTGTGTTGAAGAAAGATGATATCTTCATCAATTGGTCCTCGTGAACAATTGTTGGATCTATTATCTTACCCAAACCTTTGATTGAGTATGGGCTATCATCCAATCAGACCAGAACCAACGATATTCGTAATGTTGTCTTACTCGTGGTTGATCCCTCGAGCATACACCATTATATCTTTTGGGTCTGACCAATGCTATCACTTGTTCACTTAACTATGGAATTCCTTTTAAAAGGAAACCCAGATGAATTGTTGTTGTGCCCATTGACAACATCCTTGTCTTCTCCATAATTTTGCTGAACATTAAGCTAGTGTTGGAAACTTTTGAAAGCATTTGTTCATGCTAGCTCATGAAGCATATGTTCGGATGTAAGAAGTGACTTCCTCTAGTTCGTGTGCATTTGATGCAGGGTGCCGCCGTGAACTCGAGAAAGTCAATGTTGCTTCCTCTGGAATCATCGCAAGTCAGTCATGCACACGTGCGAAGTATTCTGTGGTCTGGAGACTTGCAACCTTCATTCCATATGTGTATCCTAGCACACCAAGCCACTAACTGATTTGTTCTAGGAGAAGGAGTTCTTTTAAGAGCTAACCCGGGCTTAATCAAGAACTGTGATATCCTCGATGATGGTTCCCAACCAGAACTCGGTAGTGTTTTATTATAAGACTACCTTGTGGTCATGCTTGTCTGGGACAACATGTTCACATGTTTGTAGCAGAACCAGCTCGTGTTTTGGAGCTTGCTATCGTAGTTCATTTCCTGAGAATATCGCAACGTCATCTCATCGATTTGTGTTGCAAACTTTCATTTTTCTCCCTAGACTCGATGAGTCTGGAATGTCCTGACACCAACCAAATCTGAGTCTCAGGCAGATATGATGGTTGGAATATTTCCCAAGAACTATAATATTGGTTCCTCGACAACCGGTAAAGTGGATGTCGTGGCCAACACACCCAGCCGGAAGACCTATCATTGTAGTATCTTGTTGAGGAAGTTGGCCACCTCCCCATAAGGATTTCGTAGGATTTACCTCCGTAACTGTTCCTTGTGGATTCTATTGCTCCCGAAGTCCGACTTTTACTTGATGTTCTAGATATCAAACCATATCTATGAATGGGTTACACTAGCACATCAAGGAGAACATTAGAAGCGGAGTGCGAAATGTCTCTCGGTCGATCATCCAGATTTTGTTCCTTGGCTTCGCTAAGGTGTAATCTGAGAAGGTGTTATCTTCCTTTGCATCTGCATCATCCATCATCATTCATCATGGTAGCAAGTTGTGGTGCCAGGATCCTTGACACGGATATTGGTAAAACCTTGATGAATGTGGAAATGCTCAAGTTCTTGAGAGCACGTACAAGCGCTACGTGTTATCATCGGCACTAACTGGGATTCCTCTCAGTTTCCTCGGCAATGCTATGACCCTTTCAAACAGTGAATCCACTCTCTTTTGTTGGGTTCTTCCCCAGTTACCAGAATCATTCCCAGTATTTGCATTTTGTTCCCAGCTTGCACCGCCAATGTGCCCTTCTACCATGGGTCTCTTCCATTTCCGGTGATAAGCAAAATCATCCATTGCGTTGTCTTCAACAAGGTAATCCACATCATCCAAGTCCGAGTATGCCATTCTACCGACCCCCGCCAATCGATTGCTGTGATTTGCCTTAGGCTGATATAGAGAGTCTCAATGATCTCTATATCAAAGGTAATTCTTTTTGCCACTTAAGGGGATATATCTTCGAGTCACCTTCCCTAAGGTGCATCATTGTGGTATCATGGCAACTTAACTCCTCGCTACGTTGACGATCGTTTACCACCTTCTTAGGTGTGGAATCGTTGTCTACCTAGTGAACCTTCGTCATCCGTCTCTTTCCACCCCTCTTGATGTGTATCTCGTGTCTCAACCCGAGAGATGGTCCTATGTCTCATTCCGTGAGTTGTTCGATCTTCGAGAAGATCGACCCTTCTAGAGTCTCCTTCTTCCCTCCATGTCATGTTGACAGGATTTTTCAAGGCAAGACTTCAAGACAATGATGGTGAATGAATCAACGTTCAACTGAAGTGCACCCTGGATCGTGAAGATTGTACTAGTTTGCATTTCCCCTTCATCCTACCCTACGCTTGAATCTCGAGACGAGATTCTTGTTTAGTGGGGGTGAGTTGTCACATCCCTAGCTTCTGGCATTGCTCTAGGTTAGCTTCATGTGTGCATCATGTCTATATTTTTGAAACTTGAATTGAGGAATATTGGAAGCCTCAAAACCCTAAATAAAAGAGGGGCAAAAACTCTAGAAATCTCATTCATTGCTCCAAAAGGCTCTTCTTAAATGTTTGATAAATTTTGGTAAGGGTTCTGGTCCCAACCAAAATATTGAACATTTTTAAGGATTTATTTTTGGGACTTTGAATTTAAATCACTAGCTATTTGAATTTGAATTATATTCATATAATTAGAATATAATTTAAATACCCCTGAAATATTTTATAAGCTTTTGGAAAAGTCCATCTAGCAATATAAAATATTCAGAGGAGTTTTTGGCATTGTTTGAATTATTTTAAAATTCAAAACAGTGGAAAAATAAATTAATAAAACAAAACAGAACAGAAAAATATAAAACAGAACTTACCTGGACTTACCTGGCCTCACCCGTGCAGCCCACCAGAGCCGGCCCAGCTCCTGTGCTGGTCCAGCACTGTGCGGCCCAGCCCACCGTGGTCGCCACCGTCTTCAACCTCCTGCCAGTAGGCAGGAGGGCGTGTGCCCGACGCGCGCGTGCACGCTCCGGCCACCTCCTGCTTACCTGCTCGCCGCTGGAGGCCCCCGAGGGAGCCACGCACTCCCCCTCGCCCCTGCACCTCCCCTCTCTTCCCCTGGACCCCGTTCCCTCCTCTGCTTCCCTCCCGCGCACACCACCGAGCGGAGCTCGCCGTCATCGTCGCCGTACCCATGGCCACCGGCCACCCCTAGCCTCGCCGATGCACCCAGGAGCTCCGCCTCGACCCCCTCTTCCTTCCCACCGATCCACAGCCCTCCGGAAGCCCTGCATCGCCGCCATCGCCGTCGTCTTCTACCTCGGACCCGCCGGCCATCTTCGTCAAATTCGCCGGCTCCAGACCGTCCCCGACCTCGCCGAGCGTCCCCTCGTCATCGCCGTGAGTCACTGACCCTTTCCCCTAACTCAGCATGCTCCCCTCCGTGCCGTAGCGCCGTTCCCCACGAGCACCGAAGCCACCGTCCGCCATTGCTGCTGCACGCATAGCCTCCGTGCTCCCCTGGCCCCACTGAGCTGCTCTTAGTGCTCCCCATGACTAGCAGGTGCTGCCCAGCCTCTCAGCTCGCTCGCTCGCCAAGCGTAGCCCCGTGCCCGTGCTGGCCCGAACTCCGGTCGCCGCCGCGGGCCCCGTTTCGGTGAGCTCGGGCCACCTCAGCCCCTGCCGTTTGCACAGATGGATGCGGGCGACTCCCAGCTACGCGTAGAGCCCCTCCTCCGTCCGTTTGGTCGCCGGAGCACGAAACCCGAAGGCCTCCGCCGCCTCGGCCTCGCCGGCGACTCACCGCCGGCGGGTTAGGCCCTGTTGACCAGGGGTTTGACCCCCCCTGGGTCGATGACAGGTGGGGCCAGCCCCCCTGTTAATTAGTTAGTTTATTTTAATTTAATTCCCCCCCTGCTGACACTGACATGTGGGCCCTAGTGCCCTAATCCTTAATTAAACTAAAATAAACCCCCCCTATTTAACCTGTGACGCTGACATATGGGTCCCACAGGTCAGTTTGACCTGGACGGCGCCCGTTGACCTGCTGACGTCACTATGACGTCAGGCTGGCGCATTAATTCAATTACTGGATTTATTAATAATCAGGAAATTCCAGAAAATTGTATAAACTTCAATAATTCATAGAAAATTAACCGTAACTCCAAATTAAATAAATTATATATGAAAAATTATCAGAAAAATTCAAGGAATCCATCTGTACCATTTTCATGCATGTTAGAACAACTTATAGCTGCTGTTTAGCACAAATCAAATAAGGGGCATTTAAATATCCACATATGGAGTTTGAATTGAATCCTGGATTCAAACCAACTTCATTTAATCTGGTTTTAGTTGCATTAGCTCAAAACACATTCATTTTGCCATGTCATGATCATGCATCATATTGTGCATTGCATTGATTGTGTTCCCTTCTGTGTTGCCGGTAATTGTCCCCTCTCGATAGACGTGATACCGATGATGTGATCGTTGACACTGATGAAGACTCAATGTTATCTTCAGAAGTGCCAGGCAAGCAAAACCCCCTTGTTCATTCCGATAAAATCCCACTCTCTCGCTCCTGCTCTCTTTTACTGCATTAGAACAAGAACGATATATTTGTTACTTGCTGCGGTAGCTGAACCCCTTTATCCTCTGCATGACCTGTCATTGCCACAGTAAATAGATGAAACCCACTAGCATGAGTAGGAGTTGTTTGAGCCCTGTTGTGCCTACTCATTCATGCTTGTTGTCATGCCTGCTACTGCTTAGAGTTGTGTCAGGTCTGATTCATCGGGGATGAATCAGAGGCGTGTGAACATGTCCCAATGTGTGTGAGCTAAGTGTGTGAACACGATTTGGTAAAGGTAGCGGTGAGAGGCCATGTAGGAGTACATGGTGGGTTGTCTCATTGCAGCCGTCCTCAGGAACTGAGTTCTGTGTTTGTGATCCATGACCAGCTACTACCACACATTGGAATGCTTAAGTGCCCCTCTCGACTTATTAATCAACATGATCTCTGTCCAGGAGTTGCAACTAGTTTCTGGTGTTTGTAGGTAGTGTTAGTAGTCTACCAAGTGGCA
>NC_041385.1:819923789-819969249 GCF_002162155.2 Triticum dicoccoides
TGATAGATAGTCAGGCTTCTCAGCCTTTTTCATTTATAGATGTCTGTACTCAGACATGATAGCTTCCGCTTGTGCTTTGATTGTATGCTCTGAGTGTTGGGTCATGAGACCCATGTTTGTAATGTCTCGCTCCTCGGAGCCTATTGAATAAATACTTGAGTCGTAGAGTCATTTTGTGATGCCATGTTGTATTGCACATATCGAGCATATTGTGTGTATGTTATTGAAATGCTTGGTATGTGTGGGATCTGACCATCTAGTTGTTTATCTTTAGTAGCCTCTCTTACCGGGAAATGTCTCCTAGTGTTTCCATTGAGCCTTGGTAGCTTGCTACTGCTCCGGAACACTTAGGCTGGCCGGCATGTGTCCTTCTTCGTTCCTGTGTCTGTCCCTTCGGGGAAATGTCACGCGATGAATACCGGAGTCTTGTTAGCCCGCTACAGCCCGGTTCACCGGAGTCCTGCTAGCCCAGTGCTACAGCCTGGATTCACTCGCTGATGACCGACACGTTCGATGCTGGGTCATGGATGCCTGTCCCTGTAAGTCTGTGCCACTTTGGGTTTACGACTAGCCATGTCAGCCCGGGCTCCTTATCATATGGATGCTAGCGACACTGTCATATACGTGTGCCAAAAGGCGCAAACGGTCCCGGGCAAAGGTAAGGCGACACCCGTGGGAATACCGTGCGTGAGGCCGCAAAGTGATATGAGGTGTTACATGCTAGGTCAATGTGGCATTGAGTCGGGGTCCTGACATTGGCATCATGAAGAATATGCTTTTCAACATCATTAATGGCGTTCCCGTCAACTTCCATGATTTCTTCATGAGGACTCTGGACAATATTGCTATGTCACCATTCGAGCTGAAGCCCTATGCTCCTTGGATTATGAGATTCATCAGGGCAAGATCTTCACTGAATTACAAAGCTGACACTCTGAACCACGGTAGTTACTTGCCTCCCATTGAAGTCCTCAAACGGACAGTTTCATCCGCTGATGATAAAGGCAAGGCCGCTGTTGTGATCGATGAAGGCATTCGTCCATTGGATGGTCAATTTCGCAAGGCTGCATCTTACTCTACCAATGACGACTCTGCCACACATGACTCTGCCACAAATACCTCAACCAAGCAAAATCCTCAAGCCACAGCACCCGGGGTGATGACTGACTGTGAGTTACTCCTCAGTCTTCATCAGAAGGTTGATCGCAATCACAAATGGGTAAAGCGTCAGTTTGGTGCACTTCTTCACAATATGACCTCAACACACAATGCAGTAAAGAAGAACCAATACTACCTTCATGAAACCTTCAACCGCACCTGGGCTGTCCTCAGTCATGTCTACAGTGCTGAAGAACTGAAGACTATGGGTCTCAAGGAAGAATTTGACTGATCTGCACCTCCTCCGAAGAAATTCAAGAAGGTCAAAATTCCTCCACTGGTGGCCAGCTCTTATTCTTCATCGTGTGACACTGATGAGTATGAAGATTTGGACGACGCTGCGGCAGGCCCTGCTACAACAAACAACCCCGACAACGCTGGTGCTCCTCCATCGACTTGAAATTCTTCAGGGGCGTTAGTCCTCAGTTTCAATCCTTTTGGTCATTTGATGACAAAGGGGGAGAAATCTGAGTTAGTCTTCAAGAGGGTCTATATTAAGGGCATTTTTTTAAGTTACAACTCTCGTTCTTCTGAAACTTTTATTTTGATCGAGTTGTAATCTTAAACCCGATGGTGCGCTGATACTTTTGTTGCGTTATGCTTTGCATGCTTATTCCTCGTTAATGACATTGCACGCATGCTGAATCTCATCAGGCACCATATTTCATCATGCATTTCAAATTCTTCATATTATATATCAAATGCGTGTATGAATTACAAGATATAGGGGGAGATCTCCATGATTCAACTCTTCAAATGTGCATTGCCTCAAAAGAAAATTCCTCACTATGCACATCTTCAGGGGGAGTTCTACTATATCTTGTAATCAAGTTCCTCAATATCAGTGTATACACTTCATATGTGTATCCCCATTGAAAACTTAACCTATGTTGTCATCAATCACCAAAAAGGGGGAGATTGTAAGTGCATCTAGTGCCCCTTAGTGATTTTGGTGTATTGAAGACTTATAGGTTAAGGGACTAATGCGTTTGTGAGTATACACAGGTCTATAAGTCTATGAGGAGTTTGATATTTACAGAGAAAGTCGACCCCTAAAAATGAAGTTCTTCAACTGAAGACTTTGATATTGTGAAGACTTTCTGAAGACTTTGAAAGTGAAGAAATTGGTGTGACCTTGAAGACTTGGTATTCATTTGTGGAACATGAAGCGTGAAGACTTTTGTTTTCGTAGTTTCATTTTCTCTTTCTTGAGTCATAGGAAACACCGTACTGTTAAAGGGGGTCGAGGAAATACTAAGGAAAAATTTCCATGTGATGCTCAACTCAAAATCCTACACCTACCAATCCCTTCGAGTGAAGCCTTTGGAAATCTCATACAGTTCAGTCACTTTCTTCAGTAACAGATACGAAGTTCTTCTGGTCACTGATGAATTTGTTCTGACTGAGGAGTTAGGAATTCGTCAGTGCGAATTACCTACACAGTGAGGAACATGATAGCCCTGAGGAATTTGAGAGTCAAATTTCCGACCGTTGCTGTGCTGCGCGCCAGCTGTCCCAAATATCTTATCCACCTAACAGTCATATCATTGAGGGGCATTTATGTCTTATCATGTCGAACTGCTCCCTAGGCTATAAATAGCCGCCCCCTACAACCACTAGTTGGTTGGCTGCTCTGAGAGAACTTGACACTTGTCATTTGAGAGCAACCCATCCTCCGAGGACTTTGAGCGAAAATCATCAAGTGAGGAAACCCAAAACCAAACCCCTACAAACCCAAAGTGATTGAGCATCACTGAAGAAATTGATCCTGCGTGGATCCGACGCTTGTTACCTTTGAAGACTGTGCTTCTTCCAGACGGTTAGGCGTCAAGGTCTAGAGCATCCAAGAGGAATTGTGGATTGCCGAGTGACCAAGTATGTAAAGGTTTGGAAGTCGCCTGAAACTTACCATGAGTGATTGGACGAGATCTGCGTGATCTTAGTTCAAGGAGAATACGGTGAGGACTGGGTGTCCTGAGCTGCGTGCTCAGCGACTGGGTGTCCGTGACTGCTTGTCCTCGAGTTTAAATACTCATCCGCTCCAACCAGACGTACAACTGAGACAACAGTTGGAACTGGTCTACCAAATCATTGTCTTCACCAACCTAACTGGTTCTATTTCCGCAACCCTTTCATTTCCTTATTACTGTGTTGAGTGTTTGTTCATATCTGTGTTTGAAGACTTTGACTGAAGACTTTCTCAATTTCCTCAGTTCAATTTCTTCAGTCTGTTTGTCTTCATCTTGTGTTATCCTGTGATTACACTTTCTGTACTCTGTGCTAGTCTTCATTTCATCATGATGACCATGCTTGTATTCTGTTATGCTTACTTCTGAGTACTTATTCCGCTGCTAATAGTTCTTCGCTAAGGAATTTCCTCACCGGAAAATTCCTCAGTGAAGAATTCATAAAAATCTCCTATTCACCCCCCCTCTACTCTACATAACGCACTTTCACCAATGTGAACTGAAAAATGTTATATTGTCAACGCATATGCTGAAATGCAATTGCCATGTTTACTGAAATGCAACTGCCATGTTTGTTGAAAATGCAATTGCTATGTTTACTCAAATGTAGATGCCATGTTTTATGCAATGTGCTTCCATTGGGGGAAATATTGGTGTGGAAATGACAATTGCCAGTTGAAAATGTAGTACAATTGCCATGTCTAGTGTACTGCAGTTGCCATGTCTGCTGTACTGCAGTTGCCATGTTCAGTGTACTACAATTGCCATGTTCAGTGTACTGCCATGTCTGGTGTACTGCAGTTGCCATGTCTGGTATACTACAGTTGCCATGTTCAGTGTACTATGTTTGCCATGTTCAGTGTACTATGTTTGCCATATTCAAACAAAAACCTATTTCAATTTCGATGACAGCATAACGTGCTACAAAAAAAAGATCGCACGATAGATTAACATAAAACACAAAAAACTTGCAGATTCCAGGAAGAAATAAAGCGTGCCAGCATGTTCACGGCTTTCCAGGTGGACGAACATACATTCAAGGTGTGTTCTATTTTGGGCATGTCGGATTCAAACCTGAAGACCCAGACAAAGGAAGGAACTACTTCGTGAAAGCCTCGATCGAGCAAGGCGAATACTACTGCCAATGCTGCAAGTTCGAACGGGACGGCATTGTGTGTTGTCACATACTAAAAGTAATGGACATGAACGCTGTGACACGGATGCCCCGCCATTTCATAAGGCGGCGATGGACTTGGGACGCTGACGACGCGTTGGCGCCGCAGACAACACACGCGGTTCTGGCTGTGCATGACGAGAGACCTGAGTCAACCATGGAAGCCGTGAGGCATGTTGTGCTGACAAAGAACTATGCTGAGCTAATTGATGAAGCATGCAAGAGTGATGAGACAGCGAGAGTCGCAGAAAAACACAGGAAGGCACTGAAAAGAGAGCTTGATGAGATCAAGAAGAGGAAAGCTGAGAAAGCCTTACATCGGTTCCCCCGCACATCAAGTGTGCCTTCATCGACGGGGCCATCATCTGAAAACTCGGAGATAGGATCTGGAACAGCAAGCACACAAACCCAGGTCAGGAACCCACCCCGTTCCATCACAAAGGGTCGCCCAAGAGAGATAAGGTACAAGTCAGGATTGGAGATTCAAGCAAAACACAAGAAAACGAAGAAAGGGGCGGGCAATCCATGAGCAGAAATTGGGGCAATGTGACATGGTCCTTGTGGACATTTTGTTTTGTACCCTAGACGATGAGATTTTTTTTAAAATTGGGAGAATAACTCTTGAGGAGCATCAGAAGTGGAAGGAAAATTCATTGAGTGGAGAAATGCAGTTGCCATGTTATGGGTACTTAATCTGCCATGTTATGTGTATTAAATCTGCCATGTTATGTGTACTAAATATATGCCATGCTATTTTATACTAAATATGTGCCATGCTACTTTGTACTAAATATGCCATGCTAGTTGTACTGGATCTGCCATTTTAGTTGTACTGTATCTGCCATATTAATTATGCTTGATCTGCCATGTTGTTTGAACTGCATCTGCCATGTTAGCTCTGCTGAAAATATGCCATGGTATTTGAAATGACTCTGCATGACACATATTTCCATGACAAATACCACGCGGTTTAGAGAAACATAGTGTGTTGTGGGCGATGTATGGGAAACAAGTTGCAAAAAGGCGTAACGTGCATAAACCGCAGCCAAGGTTGTGGATGCATGATCAACCCTACCCCATGCTAGCCGGTGCACTTAGCGATGAAAAAGAAGAAGCAAAATAGACAAAATGAAAACCGACGATGACTTTCGCTACCCATGAATGTTGAACTACATTTGCCATCTGTTTTAAAACATCATAGACGTAATCAAAACAGCAAACTGGTGCTGTAAGCGATGAAACCATTGTAATAATGATAAAACATAAAAACATATGTGCATTAACGCCTAAAATAGGTTCACGTCCACACATATATTACAGAAACTACTAAAATGTCGCTCACACACCATCACTACATATTAGCCTGCGCGGGGTTGCAGTCGTAACATATCACACAAACATAGTTTTCGACGATGACAAAGAGATAAGTACCTTACATTCCTCAGCAACAGAATGTAAGGTATGCGTCCGGTGTGTAACACCACGTGATCACTTGTACTTCTTGTTGATTTTCTTGATAGCTTCCTCCACGAACTCGCGTGCTCTGGACCGCTTGTTGAAATCTTCATTCGTCAACCAGTTCCATGTGTGGATTTTCCGGAGCTCAACGACCGTTGCAGCTGTGATAGCGGGAACAACTCTGCCTTTCCACTTTGCAAAGTATTCCAGCGCATGAAAGCCACAGTCCGTACTGCACGAGAAAAAGACTCAGATGAACACGCAATAAAGGACAGACGTATCAAAGATAGACTTCAATTCAGATGTGAGAACAAAAATAGGGGTTGCATTTATGTAAAAGGCACATGAAGGAGGGGGTTAAGAAATTACGTGTTCCCTTGCTTCACATTCGCCACATACTCAATCGGGAAATGTCTGATCTGGACCTTTGAATGTTCGTAGTGACGGTTCCATGTCTCTTTGAGGTTGTTCATGAAGAATTCGGCATGCGTATTAAGATCTGAATCAGCTTCCAAACGCATTGAATCAAGCACCTCAAAACGTTGGTTCTTCAGGTCAAGGCAGACCGCATAGTGGTGACCACACTTGTCTTGAGTGTCATGTGGTGCAAGATCCTGGAACATGGGGAACATGACCTGCATTTGAAAAGTGAATGAATGAGAAAGCAGACTACACAAAAAGAACAGCAGAGGAACAAAAAAAATAGGATCACATAGAATGTTTGGTTATGGGTGAACAAAATGTGCCGTGCATTTTACAATCAAATTGCCACGTAGTTCGCACGGGATGAAAAAAACAAAAGAAGTAAATGTGCACGGCAGCTGTTGCCACATGAAAACATCTGCCACATAATCACAAGTACATA
The DNA here is from genome assembly GCF_002162155.2 of Triticum dicoccoides. Taxonomy (NCBI): domain Eukaryota; kingdom Viridiplantae; phylum Streptophyta; class Magnoliopsida; order Poales; family Poaceae; genus Triticum; species Triticum dicoccoides. The sequence continues at coordinate 819,930,412 of NC_041385.1, forward strand.
AGATGGCAAAAACCACACCATGTGAAAAAACAGTGCAGACAGGGGAGGAGTACTCACATATTTTTTCAGTGTTAGCTTGAATTCACCATGTTGAGCGAAATTCTTCCTCAGGATTTTGTGGTGGAAGTCACCATCCCATATTTTGCATGTCACACTGTAATGCATGATGATCTTGTCGGCACACACATCGATGTGATTGTTGATGTAGTCGATCCCGCATGCAACTACATTTGTCGACATTTTACAGTTTGGCCTCACGGACTCGGCGAGATCACCCAGGTCGACGGACGTCGCTCCGCATTGAATGACTTTGGTTCTGTCCAAACATGAGCTGTATGAAAATGACATAACATGGAAGAATCATGCCTGCTAAGTAAAAAAATATATGAAAGAACTAGAACGTAAGCGCATCATGTATAGAGAGTACGAAGAAGATGAATGTTAAGAAAGGAACAAAGCAAAATGAGAGATTATAGGGTGTGGTCATTTACGCTTTCAACTCCTTCATGTGCTTGCTGCTGGCCCTCGCATTTCCAAACCGCTTGATGATGTCGTATAGCTAGGTATGTTCCTTAGTCGCCCTGAATTCGGGCTCGTAGTCTTCCACGGGAGGTGGGTGAACTACGCTCTGCTGTCCCACAGAACTAGGGGTGGCACTTCTGATGGTATCCTCAGATGCCGTCTCTGCAGGCAAGTTGGAACTTGATTGCCCTTGCCCTCGCGAGGTCCTCCTCTGCAATGCTGCCTCCTCGATCTTGCGGTAAGCTTCGTCAAGTGACGGTGAAATTTCCTCAGGGGTGCCTTCAATGATTCAAAAAATAAAAAGTGTGTTAGGATAAGGAGAAAGTCAGAAAACAGATGGGTTGTGAGGAAATAGGGTGTATGATGTGAGATGTAGGTAGAAAAATAGTGGGGAAATTGACATGTGTGGTGCAACTACAGTGGCCACGTCATGGCAACTATAGTTGCCATGCAGTTGTGCTGAATTACCATCTAGATGGATTGTCGTTGCCATGTAACATCAAATGCAGTTGCCTTGTTGTGTCAACTCCACTTGTCATGTGATTGCCGTACAGAAAAAATGCAGAATGGTAACAAAAAAATGCAGGTGACATGGTGTGGCAAATCCAGTTGCCATGTGGAATGCACTATATTTGCCATGTGCCAGCAAATACAGTTGCCATGATGAATCAACTTCAGTTGCCACGTGTTTACCCAAATGTCAAAAATGCAGCATGGCAAAAAAAATGTAGGACATGTTGCATCAAATCCACTTGCCATGTCATCACACGGCAGTTGCCATCACAAGTGAGAACACCCAAAAGAATATGATTGGGACAAAATTCAAACTACAAAGATGTATACAGGAAAATCATAAGGACACGACAAGTGTACCTTGCACAATTGGCTCCGCAAACTTGACAGCCTTCCTGCCCTCGACCATTGGCTGCGCCATCATTGCGGGCATGCCTCCTGGGAAAGCAAAGGCAACTGGCAAAGGATCTTGCACCACCGGTTGATCTTGACTGATGCCAAGGCTGAAGCTCGGTGGGGTAAATGCCATTGCGTGCCTCTCATTCCTACTGGCTGGACCACGAATGATTTGCGGGGCAGAATCCAATGGTGAAAGATCAACAAACATATCTGAATCGGCTGCTACAGAATGTTCGGGCTTATTTGCAGGACGGGGCGTGTTGTCAGCGGTATCAGCAGCAGCTTTCATGGCAATCTTCTTGTTTGGGCTGTAGGGGATACCGACATTGACTAGGAGCCTGGAAGTGCACAGATTTATGCTGGGGATTTCCACTGCGGGTAAAGGCGCAGTATGCTCCGGCCGTTCATCTGCGTCACTCGTGTCCGGCTTCACACCTGCATCAATTGTGCTCCGGTCTTGCGGTTTCTCCATCACATTGCTTTTGGCGGGTGGCGGGAACAGTGTGGACGCAGGAACATACCCAGACTCGTCTCTCCTGCTCCTAGATACAGCCGGTGCGTTGGGTATGACTGTTGGTTGCTTGCGGGGGCTGCGACGCCTAGGTGGAAGACTAGCACGCGCCACGGTCACCTTAGCAGTATCTGCACCGACAGGGGCTGGAGCTGTTGTGCCGGGACTCTCACCTGTAGATGGCATATCCTTATGAACTGCCACCTCAGCGGCTTCTGTCGTGGACACATGTGTGCCACCACGCACACGCTTGGAATCAGTGTCGGAAGAGCGGGAATCTTCCTTGCCTAGGTTCGTCTCGGGAGCGTCCACTTAAACACTTGCTGATGGGGTGGCATGGCTCACAGCAGCATCCTTCATGGCCAGAAGAGTTGGCAATATTTCAGCTGTCCTGGCAGATACCGACTCATCACTCCCCAATGTACCGATGCCTGTTATTCTAGCCTGGACATCCGCAGCCGGCGGAGATGGTCGGCCACTTGTATCAGAGTTGGTGGGAGCAGTCATCGGTGCAACAGCAGTGTTGTCGCCGGGTGCCTCATTTACATTTGAGTTGCCCCTCATTGACAACTTTGAATGTAGGTGTTCGAACGGGTCCTTACTGCTATGCTTGGCCCCGCGCGTAGTAGTCTTCTTCACCCTGCAAAAAGAAAAAATCACATGAGAAAGGTATGAAAAAATGAACAAAAATATGTTTGCAATGGTAGAAATCTTAAAAGAATGAAAAAAAACAAGTGGAAAAGCTGGTAGTTGCCATGTAATGGGAACATGAGTTGCCATGTGTTATAGTTAGCAGTTGTCATCCAGCAGGAGTTGCCATGTTAGCAAACTTGAAGAATGATACAAGTGTATGTTCTGTCAGGAATGCAATTTGAAACCTGTGTGTGCGATGAGCTCATAAAGCCAAAGGTAAAAGATGGCAGCTGCCATTAGGTAGAGTGGTAGTTGCCAGTTGGCCTAGATGCCAGTTGCCATGTAAAGACCAATAGGAGTTGCCGTAAACTAAAAAAATGAAGGAAGAAATCATTTGGAAAAACAGCGGTTGCTGTGTGGGGGACGATGACAGAAGAACATGTGACAAGCTGAAACAGTAGCATTGGAAATTCAAGAAAAAATACCACTATGTACATGAAAGCACATGGATAAACATACTTCTTGACTGGCTTCCTCAGGTCTGGCAACACGACAGGATCCCTGGTGTTGGTCGTCGTCGTACGAGGAGAAGACCTGGTGGAAGGGGTGTCATCGGCAATGGGGGCACCTTTGTTCAAGCGAGCAGAAACACGGGTTGGCGTTGGCGCCTGTTTCTTCGTAACTGCTCGTCCACCAGCGGTCGGCTCCCTGCACGTAATAGATGGAGGGAAAAAAGAAGGTGGCAACTGTCAGACAACAAACCCATTGCCGCGCTTGACAAAAAACAAGTGCAAAGAAATGGATGAGATTGTTCCAAGAAAATAGACACAGCAGAAAACTAAAATTGAAAGTCGAACCTCCTCCTGGCAGCTACGGGATCGGTCCTAGACCTCTTGCCATGAGAACCCTGCCCAACATCATCTGGAGCCCTCCCCCTCCTTGATGGCAACACCCCCTCGCCTCTCGCAGCCGTATGTTCTATCACTTTCTCTGGTGGGGGGCATCTGTGGCATCCTTGCCCTTGTTGCTGCCTGTGCGAACTTCAGCATGTTCAGCGTCATCCGTGTCCTGATGCACATTATCCATGTCATCGTCATCATCCTTGCTAAGGCCATCGTCTCCATCTACATCATCTTGTGTGTCATCGGGCTCTTGGGAACTGTTGTAGTCATACCAGCCACGGCAACCGGTTGGTCGATGTGTACGTTCTGGGACAAATGAAGTGAACTGCCTCGCAACCGCGTCGCTGTCAGAGGCACTGCGGGACGTCCACCCCTCAACCAACTTCCCTAGCAAGCCGGTCATTCCGGATGCAAACTGCCCAATTAGATGCTCAACTGGTGCCCTCGCCTGTGCACGAAAACAAGAAGCATCAACAAACAACCCGTATTGCAGTCGCTTGCGTGATATCAACAAGTAATCCACGGCAAACAATGGATGTCGATATTTTGATTACCTCAGAAGGGCAAGACGGAGCTGAGTGCACGTCCATCCACTTTCCAAATTTTTGAGGCCCCCCAAACACGCTGTAGTCTATAGCATGCTTGGCCATCAGCTATGAAAAACAAAAAGAAATTGTAAGCATGCCTTATAAACCACGGACGGTTGCCTCATGTCAAATTTGTAAGCATGCAGTGTGAAGAGATAAACAAAAAATAACCTGTAGTTTTCCATATGTGGTATCAATTGCCCTGTCTGCGGCAAGCACAGCCTTGACAGCGTTGATGGTCCACGCAGAAACAGCAAACTTGTGCGTAGGCGACGGGCCTCCTACCCCAGAGAAATCCACGGTGGACAGATCAAGACAGTCGACATACATGAGCTGATTTAAAGAAAATTTTACAAAGAAAGAAATGTCAGTTGCCATCATGGATACTTTGTAGTTGGGAAAAAGAGCAGGATAATGTATGATCCAATGATAGTATGTATGTGCTAGTTTCCATCATAGTGTGCTGGCAGTTGCCATCATACTGTGATAGCAGTTGCCATGCTAATATGATGGCAGCTGCCATATTGTCAGTATGACAGTTGCCATATTGTCATTATGGCAGCTGCCACATTGTCATTATGGCAGTTGCCATCTTGTTATGATCGGGTTGCCATGCATGAATAAAATTGTGTTATAAACAAGAGTTCACACAGAGATCTGGTAAAATAAATATCATTAAATGCAGTCGACAACCCTTCTGGTACATCTTGTTTTTGAAAGCATCATGGAGAAAGTCGGCAATAAACTTACACCAGTTCATGTTCTTCACATTTTTCAGATTCACCTGCACCACACAAAATTTCAGGGCAAAAAGTTTGCCGCATCAGAAATCAAACGAAAAAAAACAACGAAAACACTGGCAGTCATTAGTTTAACACGTGACATCGGAGCCTGAAGATTGAAGGAAAATAAAGTAGAAAGGATGGATCATTCACCAGGATGGGGAAACATTTGTTGCTTGGGTGAAGGGAGGTGGTCGGCGCGAAAACAGCTGAGATGAGGTACATGAGTAGCTTTATCTTGAAAACATCTTCGTGCGTCGTCATGGCCTGCAGCGAATCTGCCAGTACAGACGTGTTCGGCATGGACTCGAATCCAGGAAACAAACGGGCGAACAGCGCTTCCTCGGTCTCATTATTGACCTCGTACGGGACTTTGATATGTCCACGAGGCACACCCAAAGTGCATAACACGGATTCCTCGTTCAACAGAAGTCTTCCGCGTCCCGGAATCACGAATTCCCTGGAGGCAGGCTCGTAGATCTCACCAAGCCAGTCGCATACAGGGTTGACAACGTTCGTGCACCGGACATCCATCAGAGCCTGCATACCCATCTCAGCAGCAGCCCCCTTTTGATCGTCGGTGAATTTTTCAATCAACACAGTCAGACGTTCCTGGGAGGCTCTGTTTCGAACATGTTTCTTCTTCTGCAAAAAACAGACACAAAAGTGATCAGCTGTTGCCATGTTTTGCAATGTCATGAAAATTTAGTTCATGACAGACGACTACAAAAGATATAGGTGCCAACCAATAACAAAAATCGGGAGGAGATGGGGCGGGTGTGTGGACAGTTACCTCGTCGCCCTCTTTTCTCCGTCCAGTTGCCCGGTTACGCTGTGGTGGATCCATGAAATCATCGTCATCATTTTGATGATCGCCACGAGCCATTCTGCTGATGTAGGAACAGACCAAATTGTTAAGGGGGAAAATGTAAATGCAAGAGGTAAGCATTTGCCACCTAACATAAAATGTCAACTAGTGAATGCAAAAATATAGCATGAACACGCAGGCGGCCCCCCTCTCCCCCTATGATTGTCGAGAACATAAACGTGGCAAGTAAGAACGTTGGTTAATGCACTTGAAAACAAAATGTTGCAGTTGCCATGTTAGCCCAATATAGTACAAAAAAGCAATGAAACCACATCTGAATTGATAACATGAAAACAAGCACAGTGTGTTCAGATATCACAAAAGTCATTGTGGCAAAACGAAAAAATTGCGTCCGTAATACAATGAAAATGCCACATTGTACTGACTGTAACATGGCAACAGACATGATGTGGCAACAGACATGATATGGCATCTGGCACAATTGGTACGCAAATATGGTTGCCATATTATGCAGCCAAATTGCCACACTGTCATATATGCATTGTGGCAACAGACATTGTGTTCACATTCTATTTGCCACATGATTATACAATCCAAGTGGCAAACACGCACACTCGATGTGCACATTAGTTGCCGTCCAGTGCAGTTGGATGCCAAAACTGCATTGACTACCGATTGTGGCAACTATCAGAGTGTGGAAACTATAACAAATAATTCAGAAAAAATTAGATCTCACAATGAAAAAGCATGTTTGTGGTTACTATCATATAAATTCAGCAAAATTCAGTTTGCCACATGGAAGAGCATGGGTGTGGCAACTATCATAGTCATTCAATAAAATTAGTTGCCATATGTGAAAGCTTGAATGTGGCAACTATGACAGACATTTTCAGTAATTTGTTGCCGCAAAGGAAAACACGTTTGTGGCAACTATCACATTTGTTCTGGGAGTTTAGTTGCCACAAATTTGTTCACGTTCAGTCATTCTGCCAAGTTCGCCTTGTTCTACAGTTTCAAAGCCAAACTAACTAGATCTAGGTTTCAATGGCAACTACTTCGACTTCAAAATCACCCTCAAAATTCTCGCACGAACTGACTGCAAACAAAAATTCGAACCAATGCGCATCAAAACAAACCGGGGGACACCTCCCAAATCCATGCGCAAGACTAGTGCGTGCCTCCGAACAGGCATAACCGCACCGACGATGCCGCGGCGGCGGCGGCGACGAAACTGCCCAGTGCCACCAAAAAACGGCTAGCAAACAACTTCGGCGCCGGCGGGAACGCCGACGCACCGCCGAATCGCCAGAATCTCTAGGAATCGATCTAGGAATCGAACAGGGAGGGAAAGGGGAAAAATGCAGGAAGTGGTTGCGAGAGATGAAGCGAGCATTACCTTCAACCCGCACGGGTTCCGGCGAAGCCGCTCCGCTCCGGCGAGCACCACCGACGGCCGCGAACACCGTCGATTGTTCCACCTCCGCCGTCGCCTTCTCCTCTCGCCTTCTCCTCCAGGGGTTTCAAGTGCGAGTGGGTTGTGCCAGTAAATGCGTGCGGGTAAGTAAACGGAACCGTGAGGGAGAGGGTGGAGGGGTGTGCTACGTGTTTGACGTCAACAGCGGTCGGAGCGTGGCGTACGGGCGCATGGCAGTTCCACGGCACGCCTCTGAGTGGCAACCGCTGACCACGGGATGGCAACCACCGTGCGGGCGAACTGACTCGCACACCGCACACGAGACTCGTCCTACGTGGCGCCGAAAACCGGCCTGTTTGCTACAAGATTCGTGCGTATCGAAGCCAACGGAGATGCTTGCGTGTGATCGGGATGGTGAACGCCCACACGTGTGGGCGTTAACATTTCCGAAGAAGTAACAGGAATGCAAGCTTAGTTTCACGAGTAGCTGTCGGCGAAGAACAATGTCATCAGAAAATGGAACAAGTGGGCAAATACATATGGATGGTACGTGTGCCAGGCGAACAAAGCGTGTCCGATTACAATGGAATTAATTCGGTGGGAACCTGGCACAATCTTGATGAGGTCGTGTTGGCGCATCGCGCATAAGATGTGTGCACGCAAGCACTGAGCTTAGGTGAAGCAGATTCGGAAAGTGACACAGGTCTCGTATAGTGGAACATTTGGTATTACTGGATCACTACGTTAACTATCCACCCATTCTTTGTAGTGAGCACATATGTATAATCAGATCACAACTGTTTTCTGAAAAGAAGTTCAGAATATCTGTTTGTAACTAAAAAAATTAAGATGCCGAAGTTCCAGAATCATAGTTTATCTTCGTGAAAAACCCCCCAAAAATAATAGTAATCATAATTTAACTCATTTTCTCTCTCATACAAGCTACACGCGACAAGCTATCCTAAGAGATGCCCTGTATCTCGCATTCAGCGAGACGAGAGGAACCTCGCTGAAGGGTGGCCCGAGTTGGGCCGGCCCAGGCGTGCCGGAACAACAGCCTTTTTTTAATTTTTTTAAATGTTTTTTGTTTTTTTGCTTTCCTTTTCTTTTTAATTTTATTTATACTTTCAAATATTCTAAATAAATATATTACAAAAATCTCTATATAAAATATTTGAAAAATGTAACCAAGTATTTGAAAAATGTTAAATATGTACATTGAAAATGTTTATCACATATACGAAAATGTGTATGAAACAATTTGATCATGTCTTTAAATATTTTAATGAAGGATTTGAACAAAAAATTTGAACAAGTATTTGAAAAATGCTAATCAAACATTTAGAAAATATTAAATGTGTATAGAAAAAAGTTGACCATGTATAAAAAAACTGATGCAAAAAATTTGATCATGCATATAAAAATATTAATCAAGCATTTAAAAAATGTTTATCAAGTATTTAAAAAATATTAATTAAGAATTTAAAAAATGTTAAATGTGTTTAGTTGACCATGTGTTCAAATAATGTTAATACTACATTAAAAAATATTAATCAAGCATATGAAAAATGTTAAGTGTGCATAGAAAAAATGTTGACCATTTATTAGGAGATTTAGTCTTAGAAGACCGAGAGTAATACGGGTATACGGTGCAATGTTAGGGACATAGTTCTCTCATGGAAATAAAGAGATCAATGAGTAGGAAAATTAGAATAGATGATATAGGATTTAGTAAAAAGCATGTGGGGTCTACCTGATGATGTGCATAAGTTGTATGTCAAGAGAAATAAGATAGCAGGGATGAACTACTTAATATTATAGTTTAGTACCAAATCGTTCAATACTTATCCAGAAAAAAAACAACAACCGTTCAATATTAGTACGGACCATGCAAAGTTACTGCCTTTATACAATCAAAGTATTCTTTTTTTTTCGTGTGTGTCAATTACAGTCGTAGGTTTATGTCGAAAATAATGTATTGTTATCCCACAAAAAATGTATTGTTATACGATTTAAAAGAAAATTAGAAAATGCATGTAATATTAAGAACTCCGCTTGTAAAGGATTGAAACACCATAATAAGGAGAAAGGAAAATGACATAGTGAAAGAAAACAAAAAATGGGTGTAATATTAAGAACTTTGCTGGTGAAATGGAAATGGAAAATAACCTAATAAAAGGGAAAAGGTAACTAACTTAATGAAAGAAAAAATAAAACAGAAAAGTTTAATTAAATGATAAACCTTTTATATTATGTGAATATCAGTAAGGTTAAGAAATATCCAGGAATAAAAAACTAACTAAATCAGGACGAATTCTCCTCTTTAATATTATGGAAACAAATAACAAATTGAGATTGTAGACACATACGAGACAATCGAATGCCTTTCCGTAAGGCAAGTGATCATATGAAACACAAAATTTCTTTCATCCAAATAATTGTTGGTTATTGCATAAATAGAAGTGCATCTATTTTTTGGTACATCATCAGAAGTGCATCACCAGGCTTAAATTGCAGTACCGTCAATAAATATATTTGTAAATTTACTGGGTTGATCATGGACGGATTTTGTAGTGTGCATTCCTTATAAACTCCTATATATTGCGTGTGTGTTTTACCACCCAAATCAGTCCCTCGGGCGCATCTCTTTCCATATATCGTCATTCGCCCATCGTTCATCATGTCCTCCTCGGACTTCAAAAATGATGGTTATGAGCTAGGATCAGCAAGAGAGATAGGAAGCTAAGGAAGAAATGCTGTTAGTGCGTACTAATGTTCTTGTTGAACCGGAAGAGGAGCAAAAACCTCCGTCAGCAGATATCTGCATCTTCACCGCACCAAACTACTTAGACGTTTGTAAGGGAACTGCAGCGAGGTATAAGTTAAAATCCCGAGGAACAACCTGCCCTATAAGTCCTTAACCATGTTATCGGCAATCCATTTTCATAATTTTATCCATGATCACGAGGTGGAAAATACTTCTAGTGCACATATGCCCTCTCTCAGGAATATCCAGCATGACACGAGATCAGATGCACTCAGGAAGGATGATTGAGGAACCAACAATTATCAAATTCTGGAGGCAGTCCAGCATAATACCATGTTTCTGCAATCTTTGCTGAAACAGATTAAGGAAGTGAGGGAGATGGTTGTGAACCATATCAAAGACTACAACAACAAGCCACCACCACCACCAAAAGTCGTCCAGTATTTTTAGATATTTTATAGCATGAGAGTTTATAGTATTGAGATGCTAGGTCGTAATGTGTTTCCTCGCTCCTTTAGAGCATTTATCCATGTAATTGTCTGGTGTCAGTTTGTATATAAAATAACAATGAGGCGTTCACAATTGTGACTTTGTTTCGTTTTGTTGTTGTTATATAGATAGATTTCTATCTTGTGAGAGGTCACCCTATATGTATTGACATTGGCAATGTAAATAAAGTTAATTATAATAAGAACGCAAATGATTGTAAAACTATCGTAACTTGAAGGTAAACGATTCCCATGCCATTGTATATCTATAATAATGCAAATGATTGTGTATCATTTGCATTATTATAGATACACAATTGCATGAAAAGTGTTTACCTTCAGTGTAGGTCAGTCTGCAATCATTTGTGTTCTTATTAGATTCACTTTATTTATGTAGTCAATACATCTAGGGTGACCTCTCACAAGATGGACATCTATCTATACATATAGGATTCAATTATGAAAATGGTTAGCGGATAACATGGTTGGCCACTGATGGGGCAGGTTGTGCCTCAGGATTTTAACTTCTTTATAGCTTAATGTGGTTCCCTTACCAACGCGTGAGGAGGTTGGTGCGGTGAAGATACAGATCTCTCTTGACAGAAGTTTTTGCTACTCTTCCGATTCAACAAGAAAATTTGTTCCCCAGCTTCCTCTCTCTCTCTCTCTCCGGTTGATCCTCACTGTAACATCCTAAATTTTCAATTTGGAATGTTATACACTAGATCATCATTGCATATCATATTTTCTTGCTTTTGGCTTGATCCTAGAAATTTTACGCAACTCAAGGACCCTCGGAGAGAGTTGGGAATTTCGTTATTTTCATATTTGAGTTTTCTCAAATTTTGAAAATAGGATCATTTGATTTATTTTATTTTATCTTCAATTATTTCTATTATTAAAATATGAGAGAGGTAATAAAATGACTTTCCCAAACTAAAGAAATACTGAGGGTTTAATAAAAAATCAAATAAGTTTTTTTCGGAGTTTTTGGCTATTTTATTGGAATTTAGGAAAAATTGCACGTTTTCAAAACTGCATTTTAGGGCCAAGAAAATGTTCATCTTGTTCTAAATATTTTATTTAGACGGTGAAAATTTATTTTGGCATTTTTAGAAGTTTATTTTACTTTTTAGTATTTTTCTTATATTCGGCGGAAATTTTATTTAAAAAAAATTCCCGCGCGCTCGACTCGGCCGAAGGCCCAGCCGAGCCGGCCCAGCGCCGCCGCCGTCTCCCGCACCGGACCGGGACCGGAGTCCCGATCGCCGCCGCCGCCCGAGTCCGGGAGGAGCACGCCTCCCGAGGTTTTATTTTTTTAAAAAACCCTAGGTTTTATTTTTTTTAAAAACCCTAGGTTTTATTTTTTTGGATCGTTTTTTTTGGTTTAATTTATTTAGCGAGCGTTCGCTCGTTCGTTCGTTTTAACGGACGAGTTCACCATTTAGTTTCAGTTAGCGAACGTCCGTTCGTTAAACTGTTCGTCAGTTTTTCTTTTTCTCGGATTTTCCGCGATTATTCCAGATCGCGATTTCTGATCGATTTTCGTTTTAGTTTATCTTTTCGCTCGTTTATCGGAATTAGGCGATTCAAGCGCCTAGAGTTTCGTCTCGAAACCCTCTTTCCGTCTAATCAACTCAAATAAGTTTTTGCTACTGTAAAATTTGACATAGGTCCAGATTAGTAAACGAAGCTCTTTTCTTTCGCTGTTTGACTTTCGTTGCTTCGTTTGATTTGGTTCTTTTTGCAAACCGGAGTTCTTAAGTTGAACTTTCTGGTTAGATCTTTTATTTGAGTTTTACCTGTGCATTAGATGAGTACTTATTGTATGCTTGTTTGCTTGTTTGTTTGCGATAGAGTATCCGGAGTGCGCCGCTTGCTACTTCAAATCTCTAGGTTTCCCGGATCATCAGCAAGGCAAGTAACACTTTGATCATACCTCTTTACTGCCCAATTTTATTGCATTAGATCAATCCTCAAACAATTTCATGAGTAGGATCTGATTAATATGTGGGTTTTGGGAAGTAGATGAGGTAGTACCTATTACCTGTTTTATTATCAAACCCTTGGGAGTTACTTCTACGTTTGCTTATTGCTATGCTATGCTAGTAGACGTGGATTGGGTGAGTGAATTTCCATGACAGATGTGAGATTGTTAATTAATGCTTTATTTAAGGTGGCAACTTTAATACACAGCTGGATGGATTGAGGCACCTGGGTATTCCAGCGTTTGCCTGCTTCTTTTGGACCGCCACCCAGGCTCAAAGGGATCATGAGATTATTCATGCTAGAAACTTCCGAGTGCAGCCACAAGCTAATATGGGCTCTAGCATAGTTGATTAAGTCGTGTGAACTCTTACAGTGGTAGATTAGCAGATGTAGGGGATGTAGGTTGGTACGGTCTACCCGATCGTAAGGTGCAAACACTTCTGAAAGACTATGTCTCGGTCATCCTTTCTCAAACATCATGTAGTGCGAGAAATCTAACGGAGGAGATCGAGTCTTGTGGGGAAAAGTGCGCAAACCTCTGCAGAGTGTATAAACTAATCATGGTTAGCCGTGTCCCCGGTTATGGACGTTTTGAGTATCTAGTACTTGGATTATCATGTGAATCTCATCATGTTACTTTAATTTAATTTGTTGGGTTAATGATGATGCTTAATTGGGATTGAGAGGGTGTCTACACTCTCAATGTTTAACAACCACCACCATGATAGTTAAATAAAATTTATTCGTTTGCAGTAGGGAAAAATTGGATTTATGCAAAACTGTAACCATAGAGCTTTCCACCAGGCATATATGCGTGTAGTACATCATTATTCCTTCATTACTCTCTATGTGTTACATTGCCAGCATATTCCATGTGCTGACCCGTTTTCGGGCTGCAACGTTCATGTTGCAGACTTTTCAGACGACGAGTAAGACGCCTTAGGATCGTGGTCTTATACTCAGTGATGCCGTCAGAGTTGATGGACTCACTTATCTTCCAAGCCTTCCGCTGTTATCGTTATTAGATGGCCTTAAGCCATATTTATTGTAATAGTTCTTCTTTAGAGATATTCGATGTAATAAGTGTGTGATTGCTACTCTGTTATAAATCCTTCAAGTACTGTGCATGTCAGCATTACTGATCTAGGGATGACACTGAAGCACAAAGATCAGACTGTTTGAGGTCTGGTCGCTACACTCATAAACATCGTTTTTGAAGTCAGAGAAGGACATGATGTAGGACGAGCGAATGGCGTGATATGAAAAGATATGTGAACAAGGGGAATGATTTGGGTGGGTGAAACACACATGCAATATATAGGAGTTGATAGGAATGCACACTAGGAAATCCGTCCATGATCAACCCAGTAGATTCACAATATATTTAATGATGATGGTGCACTTCAAGGCTGGCAATGCATTTCTGATTATGTACCAAAAAATAGATGAACTTCTGATTATGCAATAAGCAATGATTCTTTGGATGAAAGCAATTTGGTGATTCATATGATCATTTGCCTTAGTAAAAGGCACTGGATTTTCTCACATGCGTCTACAATCTCAACTTGTTATTTGTTCCCGTAATATTAAAGAAGGGAATTCGTCGTGATTTAGTTAGTTTTTTATTTCTGGATATTTCTTATTCTTACTGATAACAATTCATAAGAAGAATAAAAAACTTACAGACATTCTTTAGAATACCGCATTTTATCTTCCGATCCAAATTCCAGTTTTGACTTTCCCGAAACAAGTCGATCAATTGTTAAATATACAGCAAAGATCATTGATATGGTAACATATAGACAATGTCAATACCAATTTCCCGTGGATAATCCAAATAAATGACATACCTATAGGATGTTCTTCCCATATGCTTCCTATTCAGCAAAAGGATTCATTTTATATTTGGCCTCGGGATCACTGCTTGTCCTGCAAATTCGAAAAATAATATATTTAAATTACATAAAATCTCGTACTGTCATGCAAAAGGATACACACTATCGCTGTATTGCTACTAAGAATCTCAATTCTTGATTAACACCTTCACCCATGTCATAAGCTTCAGGCATTTTGTACTGAAAAATCATGTGATTAACGAACCGAAGACATTAGCACCAAGAGATCACAGTGTCAAAACTAATCTGTAATATTTTCAATGGGGGAACATACCCCAGCAACATCATCTGCATCTCTCACCATGGTCCTTAACAAGATCATTAATCTTCTTCTTGTATCTGCACACATAAACCGTTAAATGCACAAGTTTATTTGAAATGCACCGCTTAAAATCCTTTGGGTACGCATCTAGCTAAAAGAGGGAATCCATAGCGTAATTATCATATCTGCATATCTTCACTCCCTGGTACAGAGTATCGGTAGAGCTGCACTTAATAGTACTGCCTGAAGTATTTTTGCCACACATGATACCGTTCCTGCGACGCTGAGACAGACGATTTCGTGGTTTACCACGAAGATGAAATAGAAACTGGGTTCCGAGGACAGGACGACGCCGACTGCGTACCTTGAGGGCATAGACCATAGTCAGCGAGGGAACCGACCACGAGGTCGCCTTCCTCAGGTACGTGCGATCCGCATGTGGCCTGAGTCAGCCGGACGCAGTCGAGGAGACGGAGAGCATAACTGTTGGCCCGAACTACAAGCAGCTAGCTCTCACTTGTACTCTAACAGAGGAAGCCTAGCTAGCCAGCGGCTGCACACAAGCTGCTCTCACTCTCACTCAAGAACAGATGAACTCACACACACACGTACTAGAAGTGGAGCTCACGTACTACTTGTTGTGGAGCTGAAAGTGGCTACTTGCCTTGTATTGATCGAAATGGAGTGGAATGATTTTACAACCGGGAGGCTGCAGCTCCTTTTATAGCAGTCTGAACCGCCTATACCAGCTGCTTGACGCACGCCTATACGTCATATACTAAGCAACGTTACTGCTGACCGTTTACTGCTTCCTTAGCTACTAAGCTACGTAACTCCTGCTGCTGCCGACATGCAGCCATAGCTAATTATTACTGCTGCTGCATGCAAGTTGTGCCGCTACATGCATGCATCTGAGACTAGCTACTAGGTAGGTAAATGCTGCTGCTCCGTTGTGTGCGCCGGAAGACCAAGGTTGACTCAACAATAACCCATAGCCGAGGGAGCAATCGGGGCATCCGTGCATAGCCCTTGGCTGCGGGAATCATCGCAGGGTGGCGCAGTTTTGAAGGTTGACGGCGCGGCGTGCGGCGGACATGGCTAGAGGCGTGGGGAACGGGAAGCAGGCGAGGCGGGCTTGGCAAGAGAATGGAGGGGTGGAGGCGCTAGGTCGTGTTGTTGTTAGGGCTAAAAGGGAAACTATTATTGATTGAGGACGATGGTTTCTCAATTGGAGATGCTGTGAAAGGAAAGATATAACGGGGAGATTTCTGATTAATGGTTGAGTGCTTTCGTTTTTCATGTAGTAATAAGGAAGTGGATCTGGTGGGGCTCTGATTGCTTTCGTAACAAAGGAGTCCTTGCCAAGGAAAAAAAACAATGAGAGTTAAGGCATCTCCAACGAGAGCGCATGATTTGATGCTTCACAACAGTTATGAAAAAATGATTTCCTTTCCTAGCGCCTGGGCTAGAGTCTCTTTCTCTCCAACCTATCGGCGCTACTCACCTGAAAACATGAGATTTTGATGTAATAATATGACACGGTGAAACAAATGTCCTGTGTGTATAAGTAGTACTACAATATTATTTATCACGTAGGATGTCGTTGATAGAACTGCAACTCTGATTGCTGGTTAGGAACTGTCCTTCGATTTCATTCTAACAGCTACCGTGCTTAATTTATTCAATTTTCTATATTCGCCTTGCGACATCATCTAAAACTAGCGCCGTACCAGTCGCTTGCAATATGAAATGCGCTGAGGTAGAACACATGGACCGCCAAACATGCAGGCCCACCGGTCTGTGGCCCAATGTCCAGAACCGTGAGCCTATCTGAGTATTATATTCTCAGTTGAACCCCCATATTATGTTATATATATATATATATATATATATATATATATATATATTCCCCTTGAGTTTTCTTATATATACACTTGTGATATAAAAAAAATTATATTTCATTATAGAGGGAGTATTTATCTGTCAAAAATATATTTATGTGTAACTAGTTACTCCTGCCTTTCTACTTCCTTTCGCTGATATATGGGGCATCCGGCAACGGGGTCCATGTGCCATGCACCAAATTAGAGTACACAACTGCACGGTAGACTCACCCGGTCGTAGTGCCGCAATACTTCCCAGTTAGCCATCAAATCACAAAACCCCCCACCTTTCCACCAGCTTTAGCAGTAAGCTGGACGGATGAAGCAACAATATTTCACTGGGCCTGAATCTCCTTCTCCCTCGTCAGCTTGTTCAGAGAAACCCCCCCTCTCTCACTGGGTTTGAATACCCTTCTCCCTCGTCTGCTTGTTCAGAGAAAACCCCCTCTCGGTGATTGCATAGGGTTTTATCATGGAGAACCAGGTACAAATTCTTCATCCATCCCCGATAAATCCAAGTTCCTTCATCGCGGGCAATCCTAGGATGGCAACCGTCATTGTTGATGCATTTTTCTTCCTACTGAATCTAGTGTTTTCATTTGCAATGCCCAAAGTGCGAGGACCCTACAGGTTTCTGCGCCCTCGGCGAGATGCCACACTTGTTCCTTCTCATCCTAACATAGGATTTTAAAACACTCACAGTATGTTCCTAGAATCCTCTTTTTTTATCCGGGAGGGTGAGGGTTTTTGAACATGTTGTCGACTATTTGGAAATTTGGATTTCTATATTTGGATAATAGGTACTAGTACCATGGTCAACACTGACGTGAAGGAGGAAATTATTTCTAGATTTGAATAACGAATACATTGTGTTCTCATATTGTTTTTCCTGCAGTGCATTCCTTGCTTTGCCAGAATAGATATACTCAAGATGGTCGGCCTTGCCATAACTGAATACACCAGTTTAATGGTCACATCGAAGACAAGCCATGGATATAAATTCCGAGTAGGGTTCATGAACCAAGAAGATCGTTGCTTTTTTTATGGCCGAACTTGGATAAACTTTTTCAAGTGTTACAGACTAAAAGTTGGCGCACAAATGTTGATGGAAATGGCAGAACCTGGCCTCATCTTCATTGTGATCTTCCACCCCGATGTCGTTCCAGTAGTTCATCCATGTTAGTTTTGTATCTGGTTCTTTCTGGTTGCCTCGATTACTTCTTAATCCACCTATTTTGTCTAAATAATCACAATTTAACATTAGAAGTAGCAACGATTTGTGATTCCCTTCTCTCACGAAGATGCTACTTCTAACTGATGTTTCTTATAATTGGTGACACGTGTAGGTTATTTCAAAGTTAAGCACGCTACTCGTTTGTTATTCTGTAAGAACTCGACTGTTACTGATGGCACTGAAGTTGACTGGGACGACATCCACAATTTCCTACACTTTATTAATCGTCTTGAGGTCCTTGTGGGGCATTTCAATGGTGGCAGGCAACGTGGGATATGTGTGCCACTGCTGCACACGTTGAACATGTCCAACTGTGTCGAGAAACTTATGGTACGAGCTGTTTTTTGTTATATATGTTGTTCATAAACTCTTGCTTATACACAGTTTTACAGTTGTGATCTTCTTGAAACATAAACTTCCTAGTTCTATTGTTCCATTACAGATGCCTGACCATGGTCGGGTCAGACTTGCGCTTGGTCAAAACCCGATGTTTATGTCGGCCTACTCCATTCCCCTTGGAGGTGAAAAGATAGTTATTCATGGATGGTCTCAAATAATGAAGGCCCGTCCATCTTGGAGAATAGGACAGAAGGTTATGCTCATGCATTTTCACGGATCTAAAGTGAATATCCTGTTTATTGACCACATTGCAAGATGAAGCCGCTTTCAGAAGGTTGTGGATGCGCGCGGTGGCGCGTGGGCCTTCTCCTGGGGCTTGGTGGCCTCACCCTTTATTATCTGTAGGAAAAGTAGCACTGTTTGAGGCGTGCTTTGTACGATTGAACCTATATAAGTACTCATACTGCTTTCATCTATGATTGCTAAGTGCCCCTGCTGGTTTCAGTTAAGGTTGTTAAGTACTCCTGCTACTTTCATAGTCTGTTGTGTTTCTTTAGTCTCGTCTTCTTCCAGCCGCGAAAACCAAACCAGCGCCGGCAGGGCCGCCTGCTTCCGCCTCCCACAGCTGGCTGCGCCTCAGCGTACGCATCACCGCCCCACCATCTCCTAAATCGTTAACGTGGGCGTCTGAGGCCTTACCGTCGTCCTCCGCGCGCATTGGTGCGCTCGCCGCGGTGATGCCCTCTCGCGTTGTCAACATGGTCAACAAACAAGAGTAATCGGGAGAGGATTGTACGTGGAGAGGATGACAGTAGGGACCCATCATGTCCATGGCCGTACGCAAGCAAGTTACTCATTTTTTATATTCCTCATTGTCAGCGTATAGAAAAAGAAAATGCTTCCTCCTAGTGGTTTCCTGACATCTGGGGCCCATGACATTATCAGCGTATATATTCAATAGACAAGAGAACACCACAAGATCGGCTAACACCTGGTACGTAGCTGCTCGAGCAGTATTTTTTTAGTTATTGTTGAGACGGAGCAGGGTTTCAACTCAGTTGTGGCCCGTCTAGCCTAGGCTTATATTTTACGTTCACCAAATGACCAGCCCAGCTATTTTTTTCTTTGTGAAAATGAGCCCAGTTTATTTTTTATGAAGAATACCCAATCCATGCCTACTTATTTTTCTATGCCCTGATGGGCTGCAACTCTCTCAAGACAGGTGCAAATCTTGTAAGTAATATGAAATGTGCTGTGAATATAAAAAACAGAAGAAAAATTGGCAATTACTTTATAATTTCTGATTTTTTTTCTTCACATTTTCAGATTCCAATTTCACTGGGCTTTACCCTAATTTAAATATATCTTGAAAGTACTTTAAATCTGGCTCGACATTTCAGTATTAAAAATAGTTTGGACCACGGAAATATGCGAAGTTTTTTTTTAATTTTTTAACCTTGGATCTGGCCAACAAAAAAAATGGATTGCCATAAATTGCATAAGAAGTTGCAATGAGCTGTAAATTATTTAAAAAATACGGAATGGTCTCACTTGTGGGCCTATTAAGTTGACGCATATGCAATTTTATTTACTTGATTCTAGCAGACGTAACTATTGGATGTCAATCCAACGACCGTCGTGCTTCTTTAATCTCTGATCTTCTTGCTCCAGCCGCCAAATCCAGCATCGGTGGAACCACGTGCTCCCGCCTCCCGTGGCCGGCTGTGCTGCCATGCAAGCCTCATCGCCCCATATTACTCCCACCACTGGCCAGGCCATCCCTCTACTCACCCACATCCCTCCACTGCTGTGGCTTCACTGCCTCCGGGTCATTCCCTTCCTGGGTCTCGCCATCGTCCATCACGCTGGTGTTCTTGGCACGGTGTGGTCAACATTGTCAACAAACGACAACATCGAAAGAGGGATGTACATGGAGAGGCTAACATTTGGGACCCACATGGTCCATGGACGCACACAAGCAAGTACCTCCTTATTACGCCAGAAAGAATGATTCCTCACATTGACAGCTGGGACCCACCACCTATATCTTGGCACGGAAGGAAGTGCCTCCTTATTAAGCGAAAAATAACAAGTGCTCCCCATGACAGCTGGGGCCACCAGATTTGGAGGCTGACTTGTGGCCCTACTAAGTTGACGCATACGAAGGGCTTTGTCAACTTAGTCAACAAACGATTCTATCACGAGTGACCGTTGGATTGGTAACATCCAACGGTCGTCCTGCTTCTTCAACCTCTGATTTTCTTGCTCCATCCGTCCAAACCATCACCGTGCCCCTGCCTCCCGTGGCCAGCTATGCTACCGCAGAGGTTTCATCGCCCCCTACTACTCCCATCGCTGGCCAGGCCATCCCTCTACTCACACACACCCCTTGTTATTCTGCGGCAACGTCAGCCTCACACTGCAGCCGAACCAGTTAATCCCTCATACTCCTCTCCGCGTGGGCATCCACTGCCGCGTCTTCCCCGGCTCCCCGTCGTCCCCTTCCTAGGCCTCCCCGTTGTCCACCGCCTTGGTGCTCTCGGTGCGGCGTGGTCAATGTGGTCAAGGAACGACTTCCATCGAAAGAGTACTATACGTGGAAAGGCTGACAGGTGGGTCCTGGCCGCAGCAAGGATGTGCAACCTTATTACGTGTAAAATAATTATTCCTCCACCTGACAGCAGGGACCCACCAGACGGGCCACTGTATTTCGTGAAAAAACGTTTCCCCCCTTATTGCTGGGACCCACCAGCTACATCTCACATGCAAGGAAGTGCGGCCATATTACGGGCAAAAAAATGATTCCCCCCCCTAACATCTAGGACCATCAGCAATAACTTCGCAAGCTAGGAAGTGCCTTCTTATCCTCCCAGATAGTCGGGACCCACCTGGTCGAAGCATACGTAGCATTGTCATTTTGGTCGCGAACTTGTATGTACATACTGGTCGATCAGTCTATCTGTAGGCTGCAGCGATGAACCATGGCCGAGTAAGGAAGGGCACGTGTCATTGTAGAGGCGCATACATAGCATGTCACACCGTCCTGCCAATATCATGTACACATATGTACAACCAGGGTGCAAGAAAGTAAATACAGCCACATACGTACATACGGGAGGGGTCTCGAATGCCTACTCTCGCATACGTATGGCCAGGGCTCATGTACATGGAGAGGCAGTGGAGAGCAGCGATGGTGTCTTGTTCATCGGCAGCCAACCAGCTGGGTCGGAACGGAGAAACTGCGTCATCGTGTTCATCAGGAAGCAACGGAATGCGTTGTGTTCATCGGGAGCCAACCGGCTTGCACGGAACAGCCAAAACAAGGCCTGGCGTACCGCAGAACGGAGGAAATGGCCTTTTATTCAACCGCCTACGGTCGAAATGGGATCCTGTTCATCGGGAGGGGTGTGGCGTACCATGAAACGGAGGAAACGGACTTCCCTTCGACCTCCTACGGTCGAAACAGGGTCATGTTGATCGGGAGGGGTGTGGCATACAGCGAAATGGAGGAAACGGACTTCTCTTCGACCTCCTATGGTCGAAACAAGGGTCCTATTCATCGAGAGGGATGTTCCATACTACAAAACAAGGACTCCATGGGCTACTGTTCATACACCGTCTACTGCCTCACTCTACCCTCCACGGGCTATTGTTCATCCACCGCCGACCTCCTCCACCCTCCACCTGCGACTGTTCATCCACGAAGTCTCCCTCCTGCCTCCACCAGCTACAGTTCATCCACGGGCTCCTGTTCATCCAACCTCCACCGACCACTGTTCAACCACCCCTCCATGGGCTACTGTTCATCCAGCCCTCCACTGGCTACTGTTCAGCCAGCCCTCCATGGTGTCCTGTTCATCCACCCCCAACCGGCTCGACCGGGGTCCTATTCATCCAACGGCAACGACCTCTACTACCACTGGGTCTTGTTCATCCAACCTCCATCGGGAATTGTGTTGGAAATATGCCCTAGAGGCAATAATAAAATGGTTATTATTGTATTTCCTTGTTCATGATAATTGTCTATTGTTCATGCTATAATTGTATTAACTGGAAACCATAATACATATGTGAATACATAGACCACAACATGTCCCTAGTGAGCCTCTAGTTGACTAGCTCGTTGATCAATAGATTGTTATGGTTTCCTGACCATGGACATTAGATGTCATTGATAATGGGATCACATCATTAGGAGAATGATGTGATGGACAAGAACCAATCCTAAGCATAGGACAAGATCGTGTAGTTCGTTTGCTAAAGCTTTTCTAATGTCAAGTATCATTTCCTTAGACCATGAGATTGTGCAACTCCCTGATACCGTAGGAATGCTTTGGGTGTACCAAACGTCACAACGTAACTGGGTGGCTATAAAGGTGCACTACAGGTATCTCCGAAAGTGTCTGTTGGGTTGGCACGAATCGAGACTAGGATTTGTCACTCCGTATGACGGAGAGGTATCTCTGGGCCCACTCGGTAATGCATCATTATAATGAGCTCAATGTGACTAAGTAGTTAGTCACGGGATCATGCATTATGGAACAAGTAAAGAGACTTTCCGGTAATGAGATTTAACAAGGTATAGGGATACCACCGATCGAATCTCGGGCAAGTAACAAACCAATGGACAAAGGGAATTGTATACGAGATTGATTGAATCCTAGACATCGTGGTTCATCCGATGAGATCATCGTGGAACATGTGGGAGCCAACATGGGTATCCAGATCCCGCTGTTGGTTATTGGCCGGAGAACGTCTCAGTCATGTCTGCATGGTTCCCGAACCCGTAGGGTCTACACACTTAAGGTTCGGTGATGCTAGAGTTGTTATGGGAAATAGTATGTGGTTACCGAAGGTAGTTCAGAGTCTCGGATGTGATCCCGGACATCACGATGAGTTCCAGAATGGTCCGGCGGTGAAGATAGATATATTAGACAAAGGGTATTGGTGTCCAGAAGTGTTCCGGAGGTACCAGGCTATGGCCAGCATGACCGAAAGGTGTTTCGGGAGCCCCGGCAAGTGTTGGAGGGCCTCATGGGCCAAAGGGGAAGGGGAAAACCAGCCCACTAAGGGGTGGTGCGCCCCCACACCCTTTCCCACGTTATTTGGGGAGGTGGGGCGCCTCCACCTGGCTTGGGAGGCAATCCTCCACCTGCTTGTCTTGGGAGGCAATCCTCCACCTGCTTGGCTTGGGGGGCAAGTCTCCCTAGGATTTTCCCTAGGGAGATCCAACCTGCTTGGCGGCCGCCCCCTAGGGGAAACCCTAGGGCGCCTCCCCCTCTCCCCTTGCCCCTATATATAGTGGAGGGGTGGGAGGGCAGCCACAGCTCTTCCCTCGCGCAGCTCTGCCTCCTCCAACACCTCCTCTTCCTCCGTAGTGCTTGGCGAAGCCCTACCGGAGAACCATGAGCTCCATCACCACCACGCCGTCGTGCTGTCAGAGTTCTCCCTCAACTTCTCCTCTCCCCTTGCTGGATCAAGAAGGAGGAGACGTCCCCAGGCTGTACGTGTGTTGAACGCGGAGGCACCGTTGTTCGGTGCTTAGATCGGATTCAGCCGCGATCTGAATCGCTTCGTGTACGACTCCACCGACCACGCTCTTGCAACACTTCTGCATCGCGATCTTCAAGGGTATGAAGATAGACCCCCTCTCTCTTGTTGCTAGAATCTCCATAGATTGATCTTGGTGATGCGTAGAAAATTTTGAATTTCTGCTATGTTCCCCAACAGTGGCATCATGAGCTTGGTCTATTGCGTAGATTCTATGCACGAGTAGAACACAAGTTGTTGTGGGCGTTGATTTTGTTCAATATGCTTACTGTTACTAGTCCTATCTTGTTTCGACGATATTGTGGGATGAAGCGGCCCGGACCGACCTTACACGTACACTTACGTGAGACAGGTTCCACCGACTGACATGCACTTGTTGCATAAGGTGGCTAGCGGCCAGTCTCTCCCACTTTAGTCGGATCGGATTCGATGAAAAGGGTCCTTATGAAGGGTAAATAGCAATTGGCATATCACGTTGTGGTTTTGGCATAGGTAAGAAACGTTCTTGCTAGAAACCTATAGCAGCCACGTAAAAAAACTTGCAACAACAATTAGAGGACGTCTAACTTGTTTTTGCAGCATATGCCGTGTGATGTGATATGGCCAAGAAGGATGTGATGAATGAAATATATGTGATGTATGAGATTGATCATATTCTTGTAATAAGAATCACGACGTGCATGTTGATGAGTATGGCAACCGGCAAGAGCCATAGTAGTTGTCTTTATTTATTGTATGACCTGCATGTCGCTGAATAACGCCATGTAATTACTTTACTTCATTGCTAAATCGTTAGCCATAGTAGTAGAAGTAATAATTGGCGAGACAACTTCATGGAGACACGATGATGGAGATCATGATGATGGAGATCATGGTGTCATGCCGGTGACGATGATGATCATGGCGCCCCGAAGATGGAGATCAAAAGGAGCAAAATGATATTGGCCATATCATGTCACTATTTGATTGCATGTGATGTTTATCATGTTTTTGCATCTTATTTGCTTAGAACGACGGTAGTAAATAAGATGACCCCTCATAATAGTTTCAAGAAAGTGTTCCCCCTAACTGTGCGCCATTGCGAAAGTTCGTTGTTTCGAAGCACCACGTGATGATCGGGTGTGATAAATTCTAACGTTCACATACAACGGGTGCAAGCCAGATTTACACATGCAAAACACTTAGGTTGACTTGACGAGCCTAGCATGTACAGACATGGCCTCGTAACACAAGAGACCGAAAGGTCGAACATGAGTCGTATAGAAGACATGATCAACATGAAGATGTTCACCGATGATGAATAGTCCGTCTCACGTGATGATCGGACATGGCCTAGTTGACTCGGATCATGTATCACTTAGATGATTAGAGGGATGTCTATTTAAGTGGGAGTTCATTAGATGAACTTTGATTATCCTGAACATACTCAAAAGGTCTTTGCAAATTATGTCGTAGCTCACGCTTTAGTTCTACTGTTTTAGATATGTTCCTAGAGAAAATTTAGTTGAAAGTTAATAGTAGCAATTATGCAGACTGGGTCCATAAACTGAGGATTGTCCTCATTGCTGCGCATAAGGCTTATGTCCTTAATGCACCGCTCGGTGTGCTGAACCTCGAACGTCGTTTGTGGATGTTGCGAACATATGACATACACGTTTTTATGACTACGTGATAGTTCAGTAATGTTAAACGGTTTAGAATTGAGGCACCAAAGACGATTTTGAAACATCGCGGAACATATGAGATATTCCGAGGGCTGAAATTGGGATTTCAGGCTCATTCCCACGTCAAGAGGTATAAGACCTCCGACGAGTTTCTTAGCCTACAAACTAAGGGAGAAAAGCTCAATCGTGGAGCTTGTACTCAGATTGTCTGGGTACAACAATCACTTGAATCGAGTGGGAGTTAATCTTCCAGATGAGATAGTGATGTTTCTCCAAAGTCATTGCCACCAAGCTACTAGAGCTTCGTGATGAACTGTAACATATCAGGGATAGATATGATGATCCTTGAAATATTCGCGATATTTGACACCGCGAAAGTAAAAATCAAGAAGGAGCATCAATTGTTGATGGTTAGTGAAACCACTAGCTTCAAGAAGGGCAAGGGCAAGAAGGGATACTTCATGAAATGGCAAATCAGTTGCTGCTCTAGTGAAGAAACCCAAGGTTGAACCCAAACCCGAGACTAAGTGCTTCTGTAGTGAGGGGAACGGTCACTGAAGCGGAACTACCCTAGATACTTGGTAGATGAGAAGGCTGGCAAGGTCGACAGAAGTATATTGGATATACATCATATTAATGTGTACTTTACTAGTACTCCTAGTAGCAACATGGTAATAGATACCAGTTCAGTTGCTAAGTGTTAGTAACTCGAAATAAAAGGCTACGGAATAAACGGAGACTAACTAAAGGCGAGGTGACGATATGTGTTGGAAGTATTTCCAAGGTGGATGTGATCAAACATCGCACGCTCCCTCTACCATCGGGATCGGTGTTTAGACCTAAATAATTGTTATTTAGTGTTTGCATTGAGCATAGACATAATTGGATTATGTCTATCGCAATACGGTTATTCATTTAAGGAGAATAATGGTTACTCTGTTTATTTGAATAATACCTTCAATGGTCTTGCACCTAAAATGAATGGTTTACTGAATCTCGATCGTAGTGATACACATATTCATGCCAAAGGATATAAGATAGTAAAGATAGTACCACCTGCTTGTGGCACTGCCATTTGAGTCATATTGGTATAAAACGCATGAAGAAGCTCCATGTTGATGGATCTTTGGACTCACTCGTTTTTGAAAAGTTTGAGGCATGCGAACCATGTCTATTGGTACGTGCGCATGAAGAAACTCCATGCAGATGGATCGTTTGGACTCACTTGATTCTAAACCACTTGAGACATGCAAATCATACCACATGGGAAAGATGACTGAAAAGCCTCGTTTTCAGTAAGATGGAACAAGAGAGCAACTTGTTGGAAGTAATACATTTTGATGTGTGCTGTCCAATGAGTGCCGAGGCATGCAGTGGATATCGTTATGTTCTTACTTCACAGATGATTTAAGTAGATGCTGAGTATATTTACTTGATCAAACACAAGTCTGAATTATTGAAAGGTTCAAGTAATTTTCAGAGTGAAGTTGAAGATCGTCGTGACAAGAGGATAAAATGTCTATGATATGATCATAGAGATGAATATCTGAGTTACATGTTTGGTACACAATTAAGACATTGTGGAAATTGTTTCACAACGAATACCGCCTGGAACACCATAGTGGTGTGTCCGAACATCATAGATGCACCCTATTGTATATGAGGCATACCATGATGTCTCTTATCGAATTACCACTATCGTTTATGGATTAGGCATTAGAGACAACTGCATTCACTTTAATAGGGCATCACGTAATTCCATTGAGATGACACCGTGTGAAATATGGTTTAGAGAAACCTAAGTTGTCATTTCTTGAAAGTTTGGGGCTGCGATGCTTATGTAAAAAAGTTTCATGCTGATAAGCTTGATCCCCAAGCGGATAAATGCATCTTCACAGGACACCCAAAACAGTTGGGTATACCTCCTAATTCAGATCCGGAAGCAAAAGTAATTGTTTCTATAAACGGGTCCTTTCTCAAGGAAAAGTTTCTCTTGAAAGAATTGAGTGGGAGGATGGTGGAGACTTGATAAGGTTATTGAACCGTCACTTCAACTAGTGTGTAGCAGGGCACAGGAATTTGTTCCTGTGGCGCCTACACCAATTGAAGTAGAAGCTTATGATAGTGATCATGAAACTTCGGATCAAGTCACTACCAAACTTCGTAGGTCGACAAGGATGCGTACTACATCAGAGTGGTACGTAATCCTGTCTTGGAGGTCATGTTGCTAGACAACAATAAACCTATGAGCCGTGGAGAAGTGATGGTGGGCCGGGTTCCGACAAATGGCTAGATGCCATAAAAAATCCGAGAGAGGATCCATGTCTAGAAACCAAAGTGTAGACTTTGGAAGAGCTACTTGATGGTCGTAAGGCTATTGGGTACAGATGGATTTTAAAAGGAAGACGGACAATGATGGTAAGTGTCACCATTAAGAAAGCTCGACTTGTCGTTAAGATGTTTTCCGACAAGTTCAAGGAGTTGACTACGATGAGACTTTCTCACTCGTAGCGATGCTAAGAGTCTGTTGGAATTATGTTAGCAGTTACTGCATTATTTATGAAATCTTGCAGATAGGATGTCAAAACATTGTTTCCTCGACAATTTTCTTGAGGAAAGGTTGTATATGATACAACCAGAAGGTTTTGTCAATCCTATAAGATGCTAACAAGTATGCAAAGCTCCAGCAATCCTTCTAAGGATAGGAGTAAGCATCTCGGAGTTGGAATATATGCTTTGATGAGATGATCAAAGATTTTGGGTTTATGAAAAGTTTATGAGAAACTTGTATTTTCATAGAAGTGAGTGGGAGCACTATAGAATTTCTGATGAGTATATGTTGTTGACATATTGTTGATCAGAAACATTGTTGAGGAAATCGTTAACTGGTAGCTTCTCGATTGGCTGGTGAGTAGGGGATTAATCGGCTAGTCGGCAAGTTAATCGGCCATTTAATCAATTAATAGGATGATTTATCGGTTTATAGGCTACTCGGTGACCCTATGAGTAGGGATTAATCGGCAAGTTAATTCTTTAATCGGATGAATTCTTGAACATGGATCAAAAATGATGTAGAGTTTCTGGAAAGCATATAGGATTATTTGAAAGGTATTTTTCAATGGAAAACCTGGGTTAAGCTACTTGAACATTGAGCATCAAGATCTATAAGGATAGATCAAAAATCGCTTAATAGTACTTTCAAATGAACACATACCATGACAAGATTTTGAAGGAGTTCAAAATAGATCGACAAAGAAGGAGTTCTTGGCTGTGTTATAAGGTGTGAGTATTGAGTAAGACTCAAAACCTGACCACGGCAGAATAGAGAGAAAGGACGAAGGTCGCCCCCTATGCTTTAGACGTAGGCTCTACAATATGCTATGTTGTGTACCGCACCTGAAGTGTGTCTTGCCATGAGTCAGTCAAGGGGTACAAGAGTGATCCGGGAATGGATCACAGGACAACGGTCAAAAGTTATCCTTGGTAACTAGTGGACTAAGGAATTTTCTCGATTATGGAGGTGGTAAAAGAGTTTGTCGTAAAGGGTTATGCCGATGCAAACATTGACACTAATACGGATTATTCTAAGTAGTAAACCGGATTCGTATAGTAGAACAGTTATTTGGAATAGCTCCAAATAGCGCGTGGTAGCTGCACCTACAAGATGACATAGAGATTTGTAAAGCACACACAGATCTGAAAGGTTCAGACCCGTTGACTAATAACCTCTCTCACAAGCGAGATATGATCAAATCCCATGGGTGTTAGATTCATTACAATCACATAGTGATGTGAACTAGATTATTGACTCTAGTGCAATTGGGAGACTGTTGGAAATATGCCCTAGAGGCAATAATAAAATGGTTATTATTGTATTTCATTGTTCATGATAATTGTCTATTGTTCATGTTATAATTGTATTAACTGGAAACCGTAATACATGTGTGAATACATAGACCACAACATGTCCCTAGTGAGCCTCTAGTTGACTAGCTCATTGATCAATAGATGGTTATGGTTTCCTGACCATGGATATTAGATGTCATTGATAACGGGATCACATCATTAGGAGAATTATTTGATGGACAAGACCCAATTGTAAGCATAGCACAAGATCGTGTAGTTCGTTTGCTAAAGCTTTTCTAATGTCAAGTATCATTTCCTTAGACCATGAGATTGTGCAACTCCCGGATACCGTAGGAATGCTTTGGGTGTACCAAACGTCAGTAACTGGGTGGCTATAAAGGTGCACTACAGGTATATCCGAAAGCGTCTGTTGGGTTGGCACGAATCGAGACTGGGATTTGCCACTCCGTATGACGGAGAGGTATCTCTGGGCCCACTCGGTAATGCATCATTATAATGCGCTCAATGTGACTAAGTTGTTAGTCACGGGATCATGCATTATGGAACGAGTAAAGAGACTTGCCGGTAACGAGATTGAACAAGGTATAGGGATACCGCCGATCGAATCTCGGGCAAGTAACATACCAATGGACAAAGGGAATTGTAGACGGGATTGATTGAATCCTCGACATCGTGGTTCATCCGATGAGATCATCGTGGAACATGTGGGAGCCAACATGGGTATCCATATCCCGCTGTTGGTTATTGGCTAGAGAACGTCCCGGTCATGTCTGCATGGTTCCCGAACCCGTAGGGTCTACACACTTAAGGTTCAGTGACGCTAGAGTTGTTATGGGAAATAGTATGTGGTTACCAAAGGTAGTTCGGAGTCTCGGTTGTGATCCTGGACGTCACGAGGAGTTCCGGAATGGTCCGGCGGTGAAGATAGATATATTGGACGAAGGGTATTGGAGTCCGGAAGTGTTCCGGGGGTGCCAGGCTATGGCCAGCATGACCAAAAGGTATTTCGGGAGCCTCGGCAAGTGTTGCAGGGCCTCATGGGCCAAAGGGGAAGGGGAAACCAGCCCACTAACGGGTGGTGCGCCCCCACACCCTTTCCCACGTTATTTGGGGAGGTGGGGCGCCTCCACCTGGCTTGGGATGCAATCCTCCACCTGCTTGGCTTGGGGGGCAAGTCTCCCTAGGATTTTCCGTAGGGAGATCCAATCTGCTTGGCCGCCGCCCCCTAGGGGAAACCCTAGGGCGCCTCCCCCTCTCCACTTGCCCCTATATATAGTGGAGGGGTGGGAGTGCAGCCGCACCTCTTCCCTGGCACAACCCTCCCTCCTCCAACACCTCCTCTTCCTCCGTAATGCTTGGTGAAGCCCTGCCGGAGTACCACGAGCTCCATCACCACCACGCCGTCGTGCTGTCAGCAAGGTAGTCAGAGTCGGGATTCGGAGTCGGATCGATTTTCCTTAGACAGAATCGACTCGTAGTATCGAGTCGTGGAATCGAGGATTCTACTAGATTTTCTCAAATAAGATATTTTGTATCCACGCCAAAAATTTATATGGGTTCTATAGAGTTCTAATAATAAATATAGAGAAAAAAACGTACACATCAATGCTAGTTGTATTCCACTTCTTTTCATGGCTATCCTACAATCTAGCTTGCATGTATGGAACACATATGAGAGGGAAATATATAGAACCTTTAAATCTTCTGTGCATGAAATTTACTTAGGAGGTTTTTTAAGAGTTCATGAATAGTCGATCACTTGTATAGCTAATCCGAAGTGTTGAACCTTGACGGCTCTTTCTCTCCTTCTCCAATTGATCTTGACGCATCCTCCTTCTTACGCTAATTCCATCTATCGACAAGCCTGATCCTCATTTTGATCTAGGGTTTCTGAGAGCCAAATAAAGATGTCAGCGACTGAGCGTTTGGGCTTGGGAGGGGAATAAAGGGCCATGGGCATGTGAAAAAGGGTCCGAATGATAGCATACTATTTTGCTACAACTAAACAAATGGCTTAGATAATTTAGTAGAATCAGGCATAGTACATAGCATAGTCGGGATTCCGCAGTTTTGTACTGGATTCTATGATTTGGATCGCGACTCAACATGGACTCTACTTGACCCGGATTCATAGTGGGACTTGGATCGACATGCTTTCGTAGGGTCGTGAAGTCGTAGGATTCTAGCAGTCGAGTCGGGATTCTGACTACCTTGGCTGTCAGAGTTCTCCCTCAACTTCTCCTCTCCCCTTGCTGGACCAAGAAGGAGGAGACGTCCTTGGGCTGTACGTGTGTTGAACCTGGAGGCACCGTTGTTCGGTGCTTAGATCGGATTCGGTCGCGATCTAAATCTCTTCGTGTACGACTCCACCGACTGCGTTCTTGCAACGCTTACGCATCACGATCTTCAAGGGTATGATGATACACTCCCCTCTCTCTTGTTGCCAGAATCTCCATAGATTGATCTTGGTGATGCATAGAAAATTTTGAATTTCTGTTACGTTCCCTAACAAATTGTTCATCCAACCCCCAACAACGCTCACTGTTCATCAAGAGACAGCAGGTTCGATCGATTTTAGTTAGCAGCAGTAGCGAAGGAATCGCTCGATCGGGTTCAGTTAACAGCCAGGGATCAATTGATCGCTCGTGTTCAGTAACGCGTAGCCAATGCAATCGCTCGGGGTCAGTAGTCGAACGCCTTGCTCGGGTTCAGTTAGAGCCCAACGCCTCGCACCCACGCGCGCACATGTATGAGAGAAACACGCAATCCCTCCGTGCATCTCTCGGCCCCGACCATCCACCGTAACCGGGAACTCCCCGATATTTTCTTTGCCCTGGCTTCTACCATGTTTTTCTCGTCATGGACGGCCCAAAGAATGTTATGCAGCTGTGTCTCCGGCCATCCTAGGACGAAAAGCCCATTTTCTGTCATGATTTTTTGTCATAGAAGTAGGAGCCCACCACATCTATGATGATACTGGGTTT
Organism: Triticum dicoccoides; assembly: GCF_002162155.2. Lineage (NCBI taxonomy): Eukaryota > Viridiplantae > Streptophyta > Magnoliopsida > Poales > Poaceae > Triticum > Triticum dicoccoides. The sequence continues at coordinate 819,962,426 of NC_041385.1, forward strand.
TGTCACCATTATCGTCATCGGATTGTCATAAGCATGACAGAATAAAAAATTCGTTCGGCCTAAAATGTCACGGATGTGTCTTTGTTTTGTACTGTACCAAGGGTAGGGTCTTAGGTCTGACCTATATGCCTTACCCAAGTACACCACACAAGAGTCCAAGACCTACAAGGACAGAAAGAAGATACCGACTGGAATCATCATAGAGTGCAACCCACCCGACAGAAGATTCACTCGGATACCCATTCCACTCGACCAATGTCATTCATGCTACCTCTTGAGCTTGCCTTGGTTTTCCCTTGAAGAGGAAAGGGTGATGCAGCAAAGTAGCGTAAGTATTTCCCGTAGTTTTGAGAACCAAGGTATCAATCCAGTAGGAGACAACGCACAAGTCACTGAATACCTGCACAAACAATCAACAACTTGCACCCAACGCGATAAAGGGGTTGTCAATCCCTTCACGGTCATTTGCAAAAGTGAGATCTGATAGAGATAGATAAACGGTAAAGTAAATATTTTTGGTATTTTTGATTTTTAGATTGGAAAGTAAAGATTGCAAAATAGTAGATCGGAAACTAGCAAGATGTAAACGAGATTCCATAATATGGAAAAGAGAACAACAGGAGTGTTGTGTTATATTTTGGAATTTTTCGGGGTTCGTTAGGACATTTTTATGCATTAATTGACCTTTCAATGAACTTATGTGCCTAATTCAAATTTGAACTACATGCACATGCTCTAATGCATATAAATTGGTTGAAAATTCAAATCTGTCTCCTTGGTTGCATGCTTAGGTCCCATGCAGGAAATGGGAATGAATGTCAAATACCCTGCCACCGTCACTTGGCCACAAACATTGAGATCCCTGATTTTAAATTCTAGTAAATTCAAAACTCATCTGTAATTCATGAAACATGGCATGCTATCATGGGGTGGCATCAACATGCCGTCATAATTTTTTGTCCCATTTGGGGTAGGTTTGGGTATAAGCTTCTCAAAAACCAGAGCTTCTCACAACAAGCCTTATGGTTTCGGTAGGGAACGTTTCACCTTTCTGGACGAAACGATAGTCGTTTCCTCTTCTTGATTTAATTTTTTTTCTCTAGTTTCAACATAGAAGAACATGAGTGTTGTGTTAAATTTTGAATTTTTTGGGGTTCGTTAGCACATTTCTTATGCATTAATTGAGTTTCAATGCATTTATGTGCATAATTCTAATTTGAACTACATGCACATGCTCCAATGCATATAAATTGGTTGAAAATTCAAATATGTGTCCTTGGTTGCATGCTTAGGTCCCATGCAAGAAATGGGAATGATGTCAAACACCCTGCCATCGTCACTCGGCCGCAAACATTGAGATACCTGATTTTTAAATTCTAGTAATACAAAACTAGTCTGAAATTCATGAAACCTGGCATGCTATCATGGAATGGCACCCGACAAGCCATGTTAATTTTTTTGTCCCATTTGGGACAGGTTTGGGTATAAGCTTCTCATAAACCAGAGCTTCTCACAACAAGCTTGACCGTTTCGGTAGGGAACGTGCCACCTTTGGGGATGAAATGATACATGTTGCCTGTTATTGCTTTTAAATATTTTCTAGTGTCAACATAGAACAAAGTGTTGTGTTCAATTTTGGAATTTTTTGGGGTTCGTTTGGACATTTTTATATATTAACTGGGTTTTCTAGGCATTTTATGTGCATAATTCAAATTTGAACTACATGCACAAGCTCCAGTGCATATAAATTGGTTGAAAAATCAAATCCGTGTCTTTGGGGTGCATGCTTAGGTCCCATGCAAGAAATGGGAATGAATTTCAAACACCAGCACTGTTGACTGCCGGCAAAATGTTGAGATACTTTGTTTTTAAATTCTAATAAACCCAAAACTCGTCTGAAATTCATGAAACTTGGCATGCTATCATGGAATGGCACCCGACATGTTGTGGTAATTTTCATGTCCATTTTAAGAGAAGGCGCACTCGAATAACAATCAATGAAGGCATTTTGAAACAACTAGCTGCCACTCTAACATCGCAAACGTTTTAGATAGAACACACGTATGTACACTGACAGCTTCCCTAGAAAGCCAAGGGAAAATGTGCCGAGCAGGATTTTTTCAGCTCTCCATCGCAAACATTTTAGATAGAACACCTGTATGTAAAGTGAGGGCTATGGTCTTCCGCAGTAAGCCAAGGGAAAATTTGCTGCGCAGGATTTGTGCATCTCTTCAACGCAAACGGTTCAGATTAAATAAGGCATGCAAAGCGAGACTTCGGTGCTAAGCCAAGAGAAAATTTGGCAAGCAGGATTTCTACCTCCCTTCAATGTAAATGGTTTTTTCGGATGACCCGTGTGCAACCACGTACAGACAATTTGGTAAGATTTGCATATGTCGTATTGGGTATATTGGCATTTGTCAAACTGGAAATATTGACATTTGTTGATCTAGTAACATTGCCATTTGTCATTCCTTGAAACACCGCAATTTGTCAAAATATGCAGCTGAAAATCACTACCACAATCTAATTTTTGCAACTAAAATTCAGTAATTAAGCATAGATTTCATTCATAGATTAAGCAGTCGTGCTTAATTTATACAAACAGGTCAAGTTTACAGCTGAACCGACCAAACTTTTCCCCAATTGTTGCCAACCACGTACTAAAATTGCTAGTTCAACTATATATACTAGCTAATTTTAAGTACGTTGTACATCTATAGTTCAACTATATATACCACATCTATAGTCAGATGAACTGAACAAAATATCCCCTAAATACTACTACGGAGGGGCTTTGTACTACTTCCGGCAGCCTCTCCTCTGCCGAGCGCGCTCAGTAAGAGGAAGAGGAGGAGGAGGCTACCGACAAACTTGACAACTGCAATACGTTGCCTGCCGCTACTGCACCTTTAATGACGCTCACCTCGAACGGCCTCTGCCGCTCTAGACGACCCCTCTTGAAGTAGTGGTTCTCCTTGTAGATCTCCTGATTCCTCGTCTCTGCGTCGGCGTGTGCTGTGGCCACGGCGGTGGTAAGGCTCTTTACATGCTCGACGAGGCACTCCTCCTCCTCTTGCAGGAACTCGATGTAGCGCGCATGGTCGCTGCCGCACGTGTGCGCCTCCACATCCGCCTCTCTCCTGCAGGTGGCGATGGTGGAGCGGGTGATGATCCCGGCGGTCGACGGTGGGCTAGAGGCCACGGCAGACGATGATGGGGTGGCGGCCACGACCACCACCTCCCGCCTTCGGGCCGTGGTGGCAGAGCAGGTGATGGCCATGGTGCCCGACAATGGGGTGATGGCCACGGCGGCGGAGCGGGTGATGGCCCTGGCTTTCGACGGAGCTGTGTCGGTAATGGCGGCCGGCAACAGCTACCGACGGGCACAGGCGGCCGAGCGTGTGGTGCGTGTTCCGTGCACACCCAACTGGGACACCGCGTGCACTATACTACGCCGGGGACTGCGCCGCCGCCACGGTGTAGCCTCCCAGCTGGAGCTGTGCTCTGATGACGGCGGAGTGGCTGAGCGACAACGACGGTCCGGTTCCATTGCCTATTTTGGGAGAAGCAGAGGAGATAAGCTACAAGGAGGGAGGGGGAAAATGCGACGCAAGACTCGCTGACCGTGAGGGTTTATATAGTAGGCTGATAAGCATTGGGATTTTGGGGGATTTCGCCGAGTCGGGCAGGAAGCTTGCACGGGAACCTGCGTGGTTGCGCAAGAACGGGCTCAGCACCGTTGGCCAAAAGAACGCCCCCGCGCGCAGCTTAAGCTTGCACTTGAACGTTTGCGGCAGCGGGGTGACAAGACGTGCGTGAGAAGGATAAAAGGACATGTACACATGATGAGATAAACATGGACCACACTAGGGAACCCGTCGGTGATGGATTCATCAATAACAAATGGTTGTACAGTAGCAAGCGTTTTCCCACAACACACACGGCTTATTCCATCACAAACAGGTCGGGTAGATCAACTGTATGCCACGTATACACATTGTCAAAAAGTAATGAAGTAGACCTTTTTAACATACTTTAAAAAATAAAATAAAAATAGAAAACAAGGACCTCGAGGTTAAATTAGCTGAGAGAATGGGTCATTTCAGTCATTTGACAGAAAAGACCCATCCTATCAGTTAATTTAACATCAACACAACTTCCCATCTAGTCACCCATCTGATGGCTGCTCCAGCCTGAGCACACTTAACTTGAGAGTTTTGTTACACGAGCTACTAGTGGAACAGCTAGTCCTTGCTAATGTAGGATGCCTCTTCGCATCCTTATGGCGTATCCAAATGACCGCCCGTCCCCCAATGGCCAATACATGTTGTGGAGACAGAGCATATCACATACGTCTTATTAGAAGCAATCGTCTGTGTTATTATCGGTCTTCGCACACATTTCTGATTACAGACTTGTTTGCCGCGTATCACACACACCTTGTTATATTGAACCGTTTATGTTCGCTTGTCTCAACACAAACAGTTCATCCGAGTGAACCGCATGCTGTATATTGCATAAACCTTGATCTGGCTGACCGTTTCTTTTGTTGCCTAATCACAAACAGTTCATCCTAGTCAACCGTATGTTGTGTATCGCACATGCCTTCGTCTTGCTGCCCGTTTCTTTTGTTCCTCCTCATCGCAAACAGTTAATTGAACTGAATCGTTTCTCCTTCATCGCACATGCAACTAAAACCTGAACCGTGTTTGATGCATCCGTCATCGCAAACACACATTTTAGACGGTTCTCTGACACCGCCGTTTGTGATTATTGTATCGCACACAGTTACTCGAAGGGTCTCTAATCGTAGTGTCGCGTTAGCAACATCCTACAGTAGTGGTAGGTTAGCTCAAAGGGGTTGAACAGGACAAAGGACACAAGGTTTACCCAGGTTCGGCCCCTCGCAAAGAGGTAAAAAGCCTACGTCATGCTTTCAGTTGTATTGCTTGGATATCGATTACTGGGGAGCGAAAATCACCTGACCTAGCTATTGATCAAATATTTCATCAGTTAAGCCGCCACCGGGTCTCGCCTTTATATACACAGGTCAAGGCCAAGGGCTTACAAGAGTCCAAGCCGGACCAAACAACGTGACCACCTCGGTTTCTAAGTCACCTTTCCTGAGTAGGCAAGTCACCATCTGGCGGCTCACACCTCCGGCTCTTGGCCCTTCAACAAGCCCGCCTCTTTAGCTGACAAGGACATGTAACTAGGGTAGGGTCCTAGGAATGACCTAGACACCCCACCCAAGGACACTGACCTACAGTCGAAGGCACTCAAGGACAAACAGAGAATACCGACTGGAATCATCCTGAAGTGCAATCCACTCGATAGAAGGTCCCACATGGATACCCCAATTCCACTCGACCACAACTTAGTGGCTCGACCATTCGGAAAACCACTCAGTGTATGGAAGATCTAAAGGCATCCCAGGATGGCAACGGTCATGCGTTCACTCTGTAGTCTTGATGATCATTTATGGATGGCGTTACTAGTAACACCCATCTTAACTCAAATTGAATCCTGTGTAACGGATGTCAGAGAGGGTCCTAGTGCACTCTATATAAGCCACCCTCCTCCTCTGGCACAAGGGTTTCCACCCCCTCACTACTAGGAAAAGGGCTATAGATGGAATTGACACTAATGGCGCACCAGACATGTGCTGCGCCATTACTATATACTAATGGCGCACCATGTGTTGGTACGCCATTAGTGTCCAAATACTAATGGCGCACCACATCGCGGGTGCGCCATTAGTAATTTTTTTTTAAATTTTTTTGTCAAAACTACTAATGGCGCACCATGGGAGTGGTGCGCCATTACTAGTTGAACTAGTAATGGCGCACCATGCCACGGTGCGCCACTAGTAACTTGGCCACCACTTCCACCGAATGCACCCCCCCGGTGGATCGCCCTTTCAGTTTTAAAAAAAATAAAAGAAAATGATGAAAAAAAAATGTCAAAAAAATAAAAGAAAATAAGTTTCCCATGTGATATGTGGTCTAGTTGTTGGGAAAATTTGCAAATATGAATTTCGACTTCATTTGCAAAATCTCTCGAGAATTTGTAAAAATGGGCATAACTTTTGCATACTAACTTGGATGAAAAAGTTTTTTATATGAAAAATCATCTACTCGAAAGTTACATCCGAATTTAACTGGGGGAACCTTGTTGATCATTTTCAAAATCCTCAAAAACCTAACAGAAAAAAAGATACAGGGCTTTTAAGATCTGGAGAGGCAAAAAAATTCAAACTCACTAATGGCGCACCTGCCCATGGTGCGCTATTAGTATCTTCCCGCCTTCAAAATTTAAAATAAGTCAAAAAAAATAAAAAAATTTACTAATGGCGCACCTGCCCATGGTGCGCCATTAGTATCTTCCCGCCTTCAAAATTCATAAGTCAAAAAACAAAAAAAAGCTACTAATGGCGCACCGGCCCATGGTGCGCCATTAGTATCTTCCCGCCTTCAAAATTCAAAATAAGTCAAAAAAATAAAAAAAGTTACTAATGGCGCACCGGCCCATGGTGCGCCATTAGTATCTTCCCGCCTTCAAAATTCAAAATAAGTCAAAAAAATAAAAAAAAAAGAGTTAGTAATGGCGCACCTGCCCACGGTGCGCCATTACTATGTCGTATATATGGCTGGACACACCTCCTCCACTCCATCTCCTCCTCTCCTCTCCTCCACTCTTCTCCTCCTCTCCGGCGACCTCCTTCTCCTCTCCGGCGACCTCCTCCTCCTCTCCGGCGACCTCCTCCTCTCCGGGAACCTCCTCGTCCCTCCTCTCCTCCCCTCCCCTCCCCTCCCCTCACG
>NC_041385.1:819969621-819976921 GCF_002162155.2 Triticum dicoccoides
GGTGAGCTCCTCCTCCCTCCTCTCCTCCCATTCCCTCATGGTTTCTCCTTCCTCCTCTCTGATGCTTCGGTGAACTCCTCTCCGGCGACCTCCTCCTCCTCTCCAGCGATGTAGGTGAGCGCCTCTCCGGTGACCTCCTCCTCCTCCTCTCCGGCGATCTCCTCTCCGGCAAAAGAACACGGCAAAAGAACGTACAAGATCCAAAAACAGGAACAAACTTTGAAATAATATCGTGCCAAAAAACGAGCAAAAAAACTAGCAAAAATGGGCAAAAAAATCACGATCCAGATCCAAATTCAAAATTCAAAAATAGCAATGGCGCACGGTGGGGGTTAGATGGTGCGCCACTACTATTTTCCCGCCTTCAAAATTCAAATATACTAATGGCGCACCGTGGCCTATACTAATGGCGCAACAGTGGCCTATACTAATGGTGCACTATGGCCTATACTAATGGCGCACCAGTGGTGCACCATTAGTATACCAGATACGAATGGCGCATCAGTGGTGCGCCATTAGTAAAAATTACTAATGGCGTGCTAGTAATGGCGCACCAGTGATGCGCCATTAGTAGGCAAAACTGGTGCGCCATTAGTAGGCCTTTTCCTAGTAGTGCCTATAACACCCACGTATATTCAGTCGACACAGCCTCAGGTCACCAAGATGTAGGGCTTTTACTTCCTCCGAGAAGGGCCTGAACTCGTAATCTTGCGTGTACAACCTCACCGTAGCTAGGACCTTGCCTCTTCATACATACCCCTATTCTTATTGTCAGACTTACTCCCTCGACAGTTGGCGCCCACCGTGGGGCAGGCGTCTAAGCAACTTCCGATGAGGTTGCATTTTCCTCTCACCGACAACATGGTCTCCGACGGTGGTTTGGCGTTGGGCCACGAGATCCGTCTCGGTGCGATCGTTTTCATCGCCGATGACTACGCCTAGCTTCATGAAACTCCCCTCGACGTCGAGGCCCTTCCCATCCGTGGGGCAACGCACTTTTGTGCGAGTGCTTGCGGCGTCCTTCTTCGATAGCCACCGACTCAGTATTAGTCGGTCCTGGTGACATCTTCGCTCCCCGTTGTTCACCATCGCAAGCGGTCCGATTGTTCGCGGCTCCAGCGGTGGGTGAAGCATGCGGTGGCTCGCCAGTCGACCACCCCCAAGTCGCGGCGATAGAGCCCGGCGAATCTCTTTATGGTTTGTTCGATCTGTCGACTAGTCACTCGGATTCCCTCTCTGAGTGCGAAAGCAATGACCCAATGGCAGAAGTTCTCGTGGTCACTTCCCAGCAGAGCCCGCGTGGATTTCACCGCAATGGTGGCGGTGATGGCTGTGCTGGCCCGTCTTAAGGGTATGAGGAGTACGTTCCCAAGGCCCTCACCACAGAGCAAAGGGAGGAGTTGCATCGACGCAACGTTCAGGTGCTCCCGACCCCTATCATTGGGGAGACCCCCGAGGCTCGCACTTTGGAGGGTGCGCGCTTGGCCCGCTTGGCTGAGCGTACACGTCTGGACAATCTGCAGAAGGCACTCGACGACTGGGCTTGTCAGTGGATTCCCGAATCCAGTCGACGACCCAGACGGTTGTTTCCGACTGAAACTCATGTATATCGAACTCCGATTCAAAATGTTGCAGCAGCAGCACGCATAGCAGAGTCAATTCAGCCGGCGTGTTCAGAAGCTGGTAGAGGTTTAGAGCAGATCCATGCATTGCTTAAGGCTGATGGGGAACAGAATTATGTTGTTTCCCAGTCACGCAACAAAATTCATAGCAGGTCAGTGGTTGCAGACACATTTTAGTCGACACATAGTCCATGGTTACCCAGGCATTGGTAAGATCGTGGTCCCCGCCAGGACCAGGACCTGGAGCGGGGCCATTGACAGTTTGATCGTCAAGGTTCCCGTGATGACCACCGTCGAGTGCTTACGCCCCCTTCGAGGAGTGGATCATATGCGCCCCGGCTCTACGATGATAGACACCCATATGGTGACGAGCGGAGAGCCCCGGTCTACCCAAGAGAGCCGAGATTCGATGCGAGATCACTTCTTGTGCAAGGTTTGGTCGACATAGGTCGAGCCAACAGAGAAGGGTAGGGCAGAGATCATCCACTAGGAACAGAGATTTCATTACAGGGCCTGAATGTTTCAGTATGGCCATCCGATCAGCTGAGACCCCTCCCAACTTCAGGTTGTCAGCAGGCGTGAGCAAGTTCACCGGTGAATCGAAGCCTGATACTTGGCTAGAGGACTACCAAGTGGTTGTGCAGATCGGTGGTGGTAATGATGATGTGGCTATGAAGCACCTCCCCCTGATGCTTGAGGGCTCCTCCAGAGCTTGGTTGACTCAGTTAGCACCCGGGAGTATTTTCTGCTGGGATGATTTGGCTCGAGTGTTCATCAAAACATTCGAGCGCACTTGCAAGGGACCTGTTGGGCTGACTGAATTGCAACACTATGTTCAGAAACCGAATGACACTTTGCTAGATTTCATCCAGAGATGGACCACCCTTCATCACACGGTGGAATACATGTCAGATCACCAAGCAGTTTGTGCCTTCCAAGAGGGCGTCAAGTACAGAGAGCTTACCCTAAAGTTTGGTCGATTCAGAGATATGACTCTGACCCAAATGATGGGGATAGCCACTTGGTACGCGAATGGTTAAGAGGAGGACCAACTCCATCACGGCAAAGGGAAAATAGTCGTCCAGGACTCCGGGGCTGGGAATTCCAGTCGGAAGCAGAAACGTAAGGCTGAACCTATAGGGCCTGCTGAAGCTGCAGTCCTGAATGCAGGAAGTGGAAAGTTCAAAGGAAAGCCGAAACCGCAGTGGAAACCTAAGAAGGTGAAAGATCTGTTAGGACAGGACATCCTGAATTTACCGTGTTACATACACATGAAAAAAGATGAGGAGGGAAACCTGATTCAACTTAAGCATACCACTCGGTAGTGTCGTCTTTGGATTCAGAGCTTCTGAGAGATTCAGTCTAATTAGAAAGAGTTTGACAAAGAAGATGAAAAAGAGGAAGAGGAGGGTTACCCCCAGGTTAATGCTACCTTGATGATTTTTGCTGATGTTGAAAGAAAAAGTCGACTCAAAGTCATTAATAGAGAAGTGAATATGGTTGCTCCGGCAACACTGACATATTTGAAGTGGTCGAAGACTCCTATTACATTCGACCAGTCTGATCACCCGGCACACGTTGCTCCCCCTGCGCGGAAAGCATTGGGGGAACCCGACTGACCAAGGTCCTTATGGATGGCGGAAGTGGGCTGAATATTCTATATGTTGAGACCCTAGAAGGGATGGGTATTTCGATGTCCAAGCTCAATGAAAGCAACATGCAGTTCCACGGTGTCATTCCTGGGAAAAAGGCAAAGTCACTCGGGCATATTACTCTTGATGTGGTTTTTGGTGATTCCAAGAATTACCTCAAGGAAAAGTTGACATTTGAGGTAGTGGATTTCTAGAGTGCTTATCACGCCATTCTGGGCAGGCCTGCATATGCTTGTTTCATTGCTCGGCCATGTTATGTATATCTCAAGTTGAAGATACCTGGTCCCAAATGTGTAATCACAGTTACAGGAAATAAACAGAGAGCAGAAGAGTGCCTTCAGAAGGGTTGCAAGATTGCAGATGAACAGATGACAGCCGTGAAGATGCAAGAGTACCAAAAAACCGCAGATCCGAGTGATTTGTTGCGGTCCAAGAAGCCTGTTTCAGAATCTGCATTTCAGTCGGCTGAAGAGACCAAGCCTGTTCACATTCACCCGGAAGACCCTAATGCAGCTTTGACTCACATATCAATGACACTTGACAGCAAATAGGAAGTCGCCCTCATCCAGTTCCTCCGTGAGAACTGGGACATCTTTGCCTGGAAACCTTTTGACATGCCAGGTGTACCCAGGGGGCTGGCTGAGCACCGTTTGCGTGTCGACCCAAAAGCAAAACCAGTCAAAGAGCATCTTTGATGGTCCGCCGTTGAGAAGAGAAAGGCGATTGGCGAGGAGGTGGCTCGGCTCCTGGCTGCTGAGTTCATCCGCGAGATCTACCACTCCGAGTGGCTCGCCAACATCGTCATGGTCCCTAAGAAAGATGATTCACTTCGTATGTGTATTGATTTCAAGCATATCAATAGGGCCTGCCCGAAGATCATTTTCCTCTCCCCCGCATTGATCAGATAGTTGAATCGACGATGGGGTGTGGGCGTTTGTCCTTCTTGGATGCGTATTCCGGGTACCATCAGATCCATCTATATGGACTTGACGAAATAAAAAAAGCCTTCATCACCCCATTCGGGTGCTTTTGCTATGTTACCATGCCTTTTGCTCTGAAGAAAGCTGGAGCCTCGTTCATGCGTATGATACAGAAGTGCCTGCTCACTTAAATCAGTCAGAACATGGAAGCATACGTGGATGATATCATGGTCAAGTCATGCAAGAGTTCCGACGTATTGACTGACCTCGCTGAAACCTTTGCCAACCTGAGAAGATATGACATCAAGCTGAATCCATCCAAATGCACATTCAGAGTTCCAGGCGGAAGTTGCTCGGATTTCTTGTTTCTGAACAAGGGATCAATGCAAAGCCGGAAAAAATTGGAGCAATCGTCCGAATGAAACGCCCTGTGTGCGTACATGATGTTCAGAAGCTTACGGGTTGTTGGCTGCTCTCAGTCGATTCATTTCTCGCCTCGGTGAAAAGGCATTGCCTCTTTACCGACTGATGAAAAAGTCTGATATATTTGAGTGGTCTCCTGAAGCTGAAGCAACGTTTGTAGAGCTCAAAGCCCTGCTTTCCAACCAGTCAGTGCTTGCCCCTCCAATCAGCAAGGAGCCTCTATTGCTATATATTGCAGCCACTGGACAGGTTGTCAGTACGGTGCTCACAGTCGAGCGAGAAGAGGAAGGCAAAGCCTATAAAGTTCAGTGCCCAGTGTATTCCATTTCTGAAGTTTTGACTCCGTCCAAGCAAAGGTACCCACATTACCAGAAGCTTGTCTATGAAATCTATATGAGAACGAAGAAAGTTGCACACTACTTCGCAGATCACTCGGTTTCAGTTGTTAGTGATGCTCCATTATCAGAAATTTTGAACAGTCGAGACAAAACTGGTCGAGTGGCTAAATGGGCTATTGAGCTCCTTCCTCTTGATATCAAGTTCAAAGCAAAGAAGGCTATTAAGTCTCAAACAATTGTAGATTTCCTAGCCGAGTGGATTGAGCAACAACAACTGACTCAAGTCCACTTGGAACACTGGACCATGTTCTTTGACGGACCCAAGATGTTGAATGGTTCTGGTGCTGGAGTGGTTTTGGTATCCCTGAGAGGTGACAAAGCTCAGTTATGTATTGCAGATCCACTTTGATTATTCCAACAATGAAGCCGAGTACAAAGCACTTTTATACGGGTTGCGTATGGCCATTTCACTCAGCGTACATCGCCTAATGGTCTATGACGACTCGAATTTGGTAGTGAATCAATTGATGAAAGAATGGTATATCAGGAGCCCAGCCATGACAAGATACTGCAATGCAGTGAGGAAGGTAGAAAATAAGTTCGAAGGGTTAGAGCTCCACCACATACCCCGACTCAACAATCAGGCCGCTGATGATCTGGCTAAAATAGGTTCCACTCGGAAGCCTATTCCCAGTAATGTGTTCTTGGAGCACCTCCACACCCTGTCAGTTCAAGAAGATCCTTTTACAAAAGAGCCCCCACAATCGATAAGTTCAACTAATCTGACTGAGGTTGAGGTCCCAGCAGTTGTCGACCTAATCATGGTGGTTTTGGTGATCGTCCCCGACTGGACAGTGTCATACATTGACCGACTGATCTTAAATGATATTCACTCAAGGACTTGTGGTGACCATGCGTCCTCTCAGACCATCGCGTCCAAAGCATACTGAGCAGGATTCTATTGGCCGCGAGCAAACAAAATGGCTAAAGAGATAGGCGAGAAGTGTGAAGGATGCCAGTTTTACTCGAACATGTCTCACAAACCTGCATCGGCTTTGAAGACTATTCCACTCGTCTGGCCATTTGCCATTTGAGGACTCGACATGGTTGGGCCTTTGAGGACTGGCAGAAGTATCTTTACCCATCTGCTCGTGGGAGTCGACAAGTTCACTAAGTGGATTGAGGCTAAGCCCATCAAGAACCTCGATTCAAGCACAACCATCACTTTCATCAGAGAGCTGATATTCAGATATGGAGTTCCGCATAGCATCATCATAGATAATGGGTCGAACTTTGAATCCGATGAATTCAGAGCTTTATGTGCTTCCCAAGGCACTCAGGTCGACTATGCGTTTGTAGTGCATCCGCAGTTGAATGTACAAGCAGAAAGAGCCAATGGTTTGATCTTACAAGGGCTGAAACCCCGATTGATGCGCGACCTCAAGCATGCAGCAGACGCTTGGGTGACGGAGCTACCCTCTATCCTGTGGGGACTAAGGATGACCCCCAGTCGGTCGACTGGCTGGACTCCTTTCTTTATGGTGTATGGAGCTGAAGCAGTGCTTCCGAGTGACTTGCTCCTCAATGCGCCCCGAGTGGAACTCTTCTCAGAAGCTGAAGCCGAACAAGCATGTCAAGATGCTGTTGACCTTCTGGAAGAAGAAAGGGAGATGGCTTTGATCCGATCAACCATTTATCACCAAGATCTTGGTCGATTCCATGCATGAAATGTCAGAGGTCGAGCATTCCAGGAGGGAGATCTTGTGCTCCAAGTGGATCAGCAGCGCCCTCACAAGCAAGCTCCTGCCTGGGAAGGCCCCTTCATCGTCAACAAGGTACTTCACAATGATGCGTATCACCTTTACAACGTGACCAAGAGGAAGGACGAGCCGCACGCTTGGAATGCAGATATGCTCCGTCGTTTTTATACCTAAGAACACTTGGATAGACGAGATGTAATAAGAAGTACTTTTCAGATTGTTTATCAAAGACATGACTTCGCCAGTCGCAAATTGATTGTTTTTCGCATATACTTATGTTCAAATCCCCAGTGGATGGCTTAGCCGCGAATCCGATTCGCCTAAGTTTCAAAAACACTCCGACTGAAGAGCGATCCTCTCACTTGGGGTCTTAGCTGCGATCCCGTACTCGCCTAAGTTTCAAAAAACACTCCGAGTGAAGAGCGATCCTTTCACCTGGGGGCTTAGTCGTGAACCGTTTCGCCTAAGTTTCAAAAACACTCCGAGTGAAGAGCGATCCTCTCACTCGGGGGCTTAGCTACGATCTCGTACTCGCCTAAGTTTCAAAAACGCTTGGATGAAGGGCGATCCTCTCACTCGGGAGCT
>NC_041385.1:819977177-820004952 GCF_002162155.2 Triticum dicoccoides
TCTCCTAAGTTTCAAAAACACTCCGAGTGAAGAGCGATCCTGTCACTCGGGGGCTTAGCCGCAAACCCGTGTCGCCTAAGTTTCAAAAATACTCCGAGTGAAGAGCGATCCTATCACTCGAGGGCTTAGCTGCAATCCCATACTCGCCTAAGTTTCAAAAAACACTCCGAGTGAAGAGCGATCCTCTCACTCGGGAGCTTAGCCACGAACCCATTTCACCTAAGCTTCAAAAACACTCCGGGTAAAGAGTAATCCTCTCACTTGGGAGCTTAGCCATTAACCCGTTTCGCCTAAGTTTCAAAAACACTCCGAGTGAAGAGCGATCCTCTCACTCGGGGGCTTAGTTGTGATCTTGTACTCGCCTAAGTTTCAAAAACACTCCGAGTGAAGAGCGATCTTATCACTCGGGAGCATTAGCCACGAACCCGTTTTGCCTAAGCTTCAAAAACACTCCGAGTGAAGAGCGATCCTCTCACTCGGGGGCTTAGTTGCGATCCCGTACTCACCTAAGTTTGAAAAACACTCCGAGTGAAGAGCTATCCTCTCACTCGGGGGCTTAGCTGCAATCCCGTACTCGCCAAAGTTAGAAGCACCTGTAGGCACGCTCTGAGCTGCGTCACAAGTACAAGGTCGACTCCACGCCCTGAGCTACACCACAAGTACAACGTTGGAATGCACTTTGAGCTATGCCACAAGTACAACGTCGACTCCACGCTTTGAGCTGCACCACAAGTACAATGTTGGAACGCACTCTGAGCTGCGTCACAAGTACAACGTCGACTCCAAGTGGGGGCAACCCTCTCACTCGGAGGGACAGTTGTGATGCCAGATTCATTCAAACCAAGAAAATCCAAAGATCAGTGAAAACAAAACAACTGCATTCGAACAAAGCAACCAAGTTCGGATAATAAGGTTCAACGGCACGAATGAAAGTACTCGAGCGTCAGGCTCAAAGGGGTTTTAATGGTTACAAAATCCACTCGGCATTCCGAGGCAAATTAAGTCATCAATTTTTTCACTCGTCGGGAGGCGGGCTGGCTGGCTCGACAAATGAATCCAAGTCAATGCCATCTGCGATGCGAGTGGCTGCGTCGATGAAGGTCTCCATGAAGGACTGGAATTGAAGCTTCTTGTTGTTAGCTACTTGCAGATCCTTCAGCTTCTCTTCCTTGACGTCCCTACAGTGAAGGTAAACGAGGGATAAAGCCACATCAGCACCTTAGTGCGCAGCTGACTTCTTCCACGCCTGCACTCGGTTGGGGATGCTGTTGAGTGGAGTCATCAGCGACTCGAGGTCATTTTGTTGCACAACCTATGGCCAGAGTTCCTTGTCGACCCAAGACATCGCACTTTTCACGCCGGCGATGTAGTCCAAGACGTTTGCAAGTCGAGCCTCCAGTTGCAGCACATTCATAGCAGTTAATCTTTGACAGGGGAGTTGATGGGCTCCAGTTCAGTCTCGATCTGCCCAGTTTCCTCCTTGAAGTTATGGCAGAACTCTGCAGGCATGGAAAGTTAGTGAATCGACAGCAACATGGCATGAAAGTTTTTAGTCGACCGAAGGGAAATACCTTCAAGCTTGAGGAACATCTGTTGAGCAAGATCACTCACATAAGCTTCTAGTTCATCCCTCTTCTTGGTCAGAGCCGCTTGTTCATCCTTCAGTTGCATGGTTTCCTTCTTTGCTTCGTTGGCAACACTCTTCAACTTGGTGTTCTCATCTTCCAATTTTCCGACTGAAGCCAGCTTCTGGTCGGTAGGTTCAATCTTCTCACGAGCATTCCTCTACGCCGTAGCAAGGTCAAGATCCTTTTTCTCCAGGGCCTGCTTCATTTTGTCTAAAGAAATAACATTCTTCAAACGTGCTTGGAGTTGACGATTTTCACTACGCACATCTGTTCGAGTGAAATCACTTGGTTCAAAGGACAGAAAGAGAAAATGACAGGGCATGCAGGTAGCGAGTGGTTACCTCCCATGATGGCTACTTCCTCCTGAGCTTTCTTCAAGCTCTCCTTGGCATGTTCCAGCTCGAGCTTAAGACTGGTCTTCTCCTATTCCACGGTGGCATATTGGGCCCCAAGCTCGCAAGATTTCTGCAAAACAACAGTTGGACAAGTTAGTCGACAGTTACCTCCGAGTGGAAAGATACAAGAGTCAAGTTCACGGCAAAAGAGTTCTAAGATTGCTGCCAAATCAAACATCCGATAGCAGTCTCGGAGACTACACCCAGTGGGTGCACTTAGCGTGCCCCCACAGGTTTCATTTCCCACTTAGCATGGTCAGCCCAGCTCGAGTAAAAAATATCATTGGTTCAAAGACCACCTCTGACTGCCTACAGTCGACCGTGGTCTCGGGGACTACACCTAGTGGATGCACTTAGCGTGCCCCCACTGGTTTCATTTCCCACTCGACAAGACCTGTCTAGGTCGAGTGGAAATGCTACAAGCAAAAATTTCGGTAAGACCCCCGCCGAATCAAACATTCGAGGACGGTCTCAGAGACTACACCCAGTGGGTGCACTTAGCGTGCCCCCACTGGACCAAAAGTCTTTTAACTCGACACGACCTGGTCGACTCGAGTAAAGAAGATACACTACGGAGATCAAACACCAAGTGGGTGAACATGCGTTATTCGCAAAAGGCAAGTTTGATGCACAAACATCGGACGAATAATAAAGCAGCAATTTGCAGAGAGTGTGTCCGAACAGAGCAAAAGCCAAGACAGAGAAATCAATTGGGAATAAACTTAGAATTCCACTTACTTGGACATTAGCTTGAAGAGCAGAGCTGGCGTTGTATGCAGCCTTGCTGGCGTCATACACCACTTTCAGTCGCTCCATCATTTGTCCTGCCTGAATCATGGCCTCCTTGGCAGCTCCTTCTTGGTCCTCTAGGACGGGGTATGCAACAAACATGCGAGATGATGGAGCAGACGTATAGACTGGTGGAGTACGAGCTTGAACTTGCACAATGGGCTTGGGAGCTTGAGCAGTCGACGCAGAATGCCGGTCGGTCGACAAAGGAACGGCAAAAGAAAGAGAAGCCCATGCTGGATCGCTGACTAGCTGGAGCACAGGCTCAGCATACGAGCGTGGCATCCTGGACCCTAGCACCCTCTTGCTCAGATTTCGACCTTTCTTCCCAGTATTCTTCTGAGGCTCATCGTCATCATCATCATCAGGGAGTTGAATGATATTCTCTGGTGCTGCAAAACACTCAACGATGAAATTCCAGTCAGCCACAAAAATCTATTAATAGAACACATATCAGTCACAAAGCCTTACCCGATCGAGAGGTGGCCGCGTCTGCTATTTCCGCATCGCCATGATCTTCGTCAATGTCCATGTGGATCACAGAGCCAGAGGCAGCGCTGAAAATTCTAGATTTCACTCGGTCAAATGAGCCAATGAGTCTACACAAGAACACAGAAAAATACATGAAAGAAGTGCTTTCGTTGATGTCATGGGCACAACCACCTTGATCCTTGGCAGGGCCTTCCGGGGCTTGGGCGGAGCAACTTTGGCCTACTTCGGAGCCTTTTCAGTCGGTTCAGGAGTTAAGGTGCGAGTGCACTTGGGAACTTTGGCACTCGATGCGGCAGCCTTGCCCTGTTCCCCTGTAGGATCTTGCTGTCGTTTAGATCGACGCTCGGAACGAGGTGGAGAGTCGACTTGCTCGCCGCTGCTGCTCGAGTCCTCGCTCTCCTCTTCACTATCTTTAGCATCTTCATCGTCAATATCTTCACTCTCGCTGTCGATTCCCTCCTAAAACTCCTCTCCTTTGGGCATCGATTGGAGCTTGGGGAAAACCTACAAAATGCAAGTTGTGTACATGAGTCAGATTCATGAACAAGCACTCGACAAAGGTAAAAAGGAAAAGCAGTCGGATAGGCGAGTCTGACCTCTCCAATAGCACGGGTGGCGTCGAATGGCAGAATCCTCCTGGGCCCCCTTGGGTTGTCCTTGTTACCAGTGACACTCTGGAGCCACTTGGCCACCATATCCTCGCTAACCTCCTCCGAGTGGGTACGAGCGGTGTCGTCAAAGCCCGAGTACATCCACATGGGATGGTCAGGAGCTTGCAGAGGCTGGATCCGTCGACTGAGAAATACTTCCAGCAGGTCCATCCCCGTCACTCCTTCCTTCAACAATTCGACAACAGCGGGAACCAGTATCTGCACTTCCTCTTTCTCCTTTGGGGATACCATCACTACTAGGGAAAAGCCTATACATAAGATCTTACCAGCAGCGAGTTTTAAAATAAGGCACTGCTGCAATTTATCAGTAGCACGCTCCACCAGAACTCGCTACTGAAATAAAGGTAGCAGTAGCGCGCCTCCACTAAGCCACGCTACTGCTATAATTCCCACGACCCCGCTGTGAAGCTAGTTATAGCAGCAGCGCATTAATTAGAAGGGTGCTACTGCTATGTAGTTTAGTAGTAGCGCCTTTACCTGTACTGCGCTACTGCTAAAACTAGCTATCTCCCACCACCCATGCTCCTCTATCTGATCCACACTCACACTCACACTCACTCCATCTCCCCTCAACCCCCACGTCGATCCTCCCCCGTCGGCCGCCGTCGCCTACCCCTCCTCCCTCTGCACCGCCATCACCTCCTCCTCCTCGCTGCACTCGATTCCGCCCTCCTCCTCCGTCCTCCCTCGACTCACCGCCGGCTGGCCCCTCCTCGCTCCGCCCTTCCTCCTCCGTCCTACTCTCTCCTCCCTCCTCCAGTCGCCCCTCCTTCTCCCTCCTCCCTCCTCCATCCACAACCCCTCCTCCCTACTACATTTTGATTTAGTAGGCTAGTTCATATGCAACATTTTGATTTAGTTCATATAATTTAGTTGATTTAGTAGGCTAGTTGATTTAGTTGATTTAGAACATTTTGATTTTGTTGATTTAGTAGGCAAGTTGATCTAGTAGGCTAGTTGATTTAGTTGATTTATAGAACATTTTGATTTAGTTGATTTAGTATGCTAGTTGATAGCTCTGAAGATTTGGCACCACCTAGCTAGATCTTAGGATTATAATTGTCCATCAAATTGCTTCTCGCGGAAGAAGAATCAAATTGCTTCTCACGAAAGATTTGGCATTTGGTTGTTGGTCCTATTATAGAAGGTGTTAGTAAGCTATGAAAATATAACTGAAGAAGAACCCAAAAAAATCACATGCTACTGTTTTTCTTTCGTGTGAAGTGGATCATTAATCCTTTGCTCATATTGCTTTAGGAAAAAATGGCGCCACCACCACCATCACCTTGTCGATTGTGCATGTCAAGGTGCGCCAGCAGCCTTGCAACTGGCAAGCTGTTCGGCATCTACTTCCAGCCGAGTTTTCGTCATGCGGTGGTAAGAAATTATATGAAATGTAAAACTATTTTATTTTTAGTGTTGGCATTACTGCATTGTGTCATTTTGCTTTTTCTACACAGATCGTCCCATGCAATCTAAGGTTGAAATTCAACAAGCTGACAAGAGATACCGTGACATTTGAGGCTCCTGGGGGGCGTACACTATGGATGTCGAGAAAGGACACAATATTTCGCAGATTGGAGGAGATGGATGGGCCCGTTTCCTCGCCCGCATGCGTCTTACTGGTGGTGAGTTGATCAGCTTCTCCTTCAGAGCAGAAAGACCCAAGCTGGTTGTCATTTATATCAACCTGGTGGAATATGATGAAGATGATGAAGATAATGAGGACCCACTCGATGAAGACGATGAGGACCCACTTCATGAAGCCATCATAGCTCAAAGAATGAGGTTGAGAAAGGAGGAGGTGTGCAACCTATGGGACATAATTCTGCCACGTGCTGACTTTGTCGGGGTGCCATTCATGACCCGCCTGACAAGTACCATGGTCAATCGACATGATATGGTATGTTATACTTACAAATGCAAATTATCCGATGATATGCTTAGTGTAGAGTCCAATGATATGTTGTGTGGAATCTAGTCGATGATATGCTTTAGTGTAGAGTTCGATCACATGCTTATTAGTGTAGAATCTAAGGAACTATTAATAGTGTAGATAAATAATCCATATATACTTATTTGCAAGAGTATGTCTGAGGCTATTTATTAATTGATATGTTTTTCTTATTCAGAAATTGGCAAAGAGCCTATCTGTGAGTTATGGTATCGAGCCCGATGAAGAAGGCTCAGCTGGACTACGCCTTACTGCAAGGGGCTCCATCACAACCTATACTTACCGTGTGGACACGGACGGTTGCACACACTTAAACTCGGTTGGGTGGAAGAGATTCCTCGATGGCTAGAATCTTCGTGTTGGACAGGCCATCCTAATTACTATAAGGAACACCAACCGCCCAGGCTTGAGGATGATGATCATCTTCGATATCATCTAGAACTACATATATGTGTGTGTGTGTGGCTATATCATCAAAACTACATATGATGATCGTCGTCGATATCATCTAGAACTACATATGATTATCGTCATCGATATAATCTAGAACTACATATGATGATCATGGTCGATATCACATAGTACTACTTGAGGATGCATGTTGACTATATATGAAATTGTTATCTAGTACTCCCTTCGTTCCAAATTACTCGTCGTGGTTTGAACCACGACGAGTAATTTGGAACGGAGGGAGTACTACCTAGTACCTATAATGCTTTATGAAATTGATATCTGGTAGTACCTAGTATCTGGAAATTGCAGTTTATTGAAACCGAAACGGGGTAGGAAGCGGGGGGAAAATGATGAAAGATATAGCAGTAGCGAGGGGCTAGGAAACCGCTACAACTAACTAATTGTAGCGCATTCCAGAAAAGCGCTACTGATATAGTCAACAGTAGTAGCGCAGGTGCTAACCGCGCTACTACAAACAGTTAGTTGTAGCGCCGTAGTAGTAGCGCGGCTGCTTGCGCTGCTGCTAGCCTCAAAACCCGCGCTACTACTAGGCTTTTCCCTAGTAGTGCATTAGCGAGCGAGGAGACTGGAGTCTTTCTAGATTGAAAGGAGGGAGGCCAGTCGACTGACCAGGAGTCGGAACATCCTTGCAGTAGAACCAGGTCGACTGCCACCCCCTAACATATTCGGGAATAGTCACAGCGGGGAAACAACTCCTACCCCTCGTTTGGATCCCTAGCCCCCTGCACATTTGGATCACATGTGTTTTCTGGTCGACTGGGTTAGCTTTCTACACCGTCTGAGATTGACAAGTGAATATATGCTTGAAAAGATCCCAGTGCGGGTGGCAGCCCAAGAAATTTTCACACATGAAGATGAAAGCAACAAGATATAGGATTGTGTTTGGAGGGAAATGATAGATATTAGCCTCGAAGAAGTTCAAAAACCCTCGAAAGAACGGGTGCAGAGGCAAAGAAAAACCATGCTTGACGTGGGTGGTGAGGAGAACACACTCACCATCGCGCGGCTATGGCTTGAACTCCTCCCCTGGCAATCTCCATGACCCGGGTTTAATCAGGCCGTCATGAGCGAGGATCTCCAAGTCCTGTTGCGATACCGTCGAGCGAGTCCAGTCGCCCTGGATCCAGCCAGGCGGTGGAGCGATACGTGGAGTGATCAAATCGTATCCCATCATAGGCACAAGAGCGATACATGGCGAAAAAGGCGGGGCGGAGATCGAGGCATCCCGGTCTGATTCGTTCCGCTTATCGCGCCACACCCCGGTCGGCGCGCTTCTATGAAATTTTGAATCCTGTAAAATCCAAAAACCACAGAGCGGTCAATCGCATCTAAGATTTCACGTCCTAGTCCATCCGGCGGATTACTACATTTATTCACTCGACAGCTTCAGGCCATCAGAATCGATCGAGCCAACTGAAGCAAGATTGAAGGTTCACATGCGTTTTCCAGACTTCAATGAGATGTCCCAAGAGCGTCCAACTGAGTCGGAGTCAACTTCAACCTTTTCTCCACTCGGACCTCAATCCATTCGGGGGCTAATGACGAGGACATGTACCTAGGGTAGGGTCCTAGGCCTGACCTAGACACCCCACCCAAGGACACTGGCCTACAGTCAAAGGCACTCAAGGACCAACAGAGAATACCGCCTGGAATCATCCCAAAGTGCAATCCACTCGACAGAAGGTCCCACTCGGATACCCCAATTCCACTCGACCACAACTTAGTGGCTCGACCATTCGCAAAACCACTCGGTGTATGGAAGATCTAAAGGCATCTCAGGATGGCAACGGTCAGGCATTCACTCTGTAGTCTTAATGATCATTTATGGCTGGCGTTACCAGTAACGCCCCATCTTAACTCACATTGAATCCTGTGTAACGGAGGTCAGAGAGGGTCCTGACGCACTCTATATAAGCCACCCTCCTCCTCGGGCACAAGGGTTTGCACCCCCTGTAACATCCACGCATATTCAGTCGACACAGCCTCAGGGCACCGAGACGTAGGGCTTTTACTTCCTCCGAGAAGGGCCTAAACTCGTAAACTTGCGTGTACAACCTCACCATAGCTAGGACCTTGCCTCCTCATACGTACCCCCTATTCTTACTGTCAAACTTACTCCCACGATGTAAGCCGCCTCTTGTCTTCACGTCTCTTCAGGCCCATCTAGGCCTTTCATGCCTGAGTCGCCAATGGTGTAACCCGGCCCCTCCTGGGCGGTTCATACCTCGGGGTTATATCCCCAATAGATGGCGTGAGAGAGCTCGGTATGAAAGAGTAAACGTCCAGAAAAATAAAGAGGTAACTACTTTTGTAATCGGAGCTTATTTTGCAATGATACATTGGCAACTATTTTTTTTATCTGAGGTTACTAAGAGAACATTATAGACATGTCTCTTAATACGAGGTACACATTTAATAGCCATATATTATTTCTACCTTTTTAGGGATACATTAGTGCTACTTGTTTGTGTTGACCCCGACGACCTTTTATCCTGGCTTCGCCCCAGCGTGGAAAAGAAGGAGTTCGCCCGCCATCGCTCGTTGTTGCCATCACCTCTCTCCCTGGTGGCAAATGCGACTGTCAGATCAGGAGGATTGGGGTGTGACCATGAGGGGAGGTGGGGAACGTGGGAGCTCCTATAGGGCGCATAAGGCATCGGGAACGCAGCGAGCGCGCACCCCCCGCTCCCCCTTCGCGCCCATATGGGCCGGCCCATGTTGAGCCAGGACGCTTCCTGTTTTTTTCCTTTTCTATTTTTTCTTTTTCTCAGTAATTCGGGATATCAAAAAGTTTTAAATTTAAGAAAAAGTTATTAATTTTAAATAAAACAATCATCATTTCAAAGAATGTTCAGAAATTTGTAAGAAAATGTTCATAAATTTAAAAATGTTTATGATTTCAAATAATGTTCACGAATTCTAAAAAATGTTCACAAATTTGTAAAAAAATGTTCATGATTTCAAAAACTGATTCTTGAATTGAAGAAATGTTCATGATTCTAAAAACAATTCATGATTTCAAAAAATGTTCTCGAATTCAAAATTTTTTTCATGATTTTAGAGAATGTTCAACATTTTGAAAAATTGTTTAGGATTTCGAAATAAAGTTCGTTTGTTTTGAAAAATGTTCACAATTTCGAAAAAATGTTCATGAATGCTCACAATTTCAGAAACAATGTTCACGAGTTAGGCAAAAATGTTCACGATTTTTAGAAATTATGTGAGTTTTCAAAATCTTCATGATATCAAAAATGTTCACGGTTTCAAATTTTGAAATTTGATGAACATTTTTTCAATCTGATGAACAAAAAAGGAATTTTAAGAATATTTTTTGAATCGTTGAGCATTTTTACGCATTGATGAACATTTTTTTAATTTTATACAAAAAAATGTTCACGAATTTGGAAAGAAAAAAAAGAAAAAAAATGAATTTTATGAACAAATTTTGAATGTGGTGAACAATATTTTAAATCAATGAACAAATTTTGAATTTGATGAACATTTTTTGAATTTGATGAACAATATTTTAAATCAATAAAAAAAATTCGAATTTGATAAGCATTTTTTGAATTTGATGAATTTTTTTAACCTGATGAAGAAAAAAGGAATTTTATGAATCATTGAGCGTTTTTACACATTGACAAACATATTTTTTATTTTGCTACAAAAAAAGTTCATGGATATGGAAATAAAAAGAAAAATTAAAAAGAAAAAGGGAAACAGAAAAGAAAAAAAGCCTCAAGAAAAATGAAAAAGAAAGATAAACGGTATATGGGCCGGCCCATGCGAATGCCCAGCACGCTAGGGGGTGCGCGCCAGGTCGCTCGGCGACGCCCTATGCGCCATATAGGAAACCCGGGGGAACTTGCTTGCGGTGGACCCATCAAAGACATCCAGCCATCTAGCAAATTGGGCTGCCCAATGAAGCATATGCCTCGATAAAAGTCACCGGAGTAGCAGCCCATTAGAACAGATGGCCTAGGTCGAGGTAAACTCGCAATGGAGTGAAGATCAAACGACCAGAAAGGATTCGTACGCGAAATATGACGGCCGAAATCACTAATGGCGTGAGAGAGCTCGGTTTAGTCTCAGTTTTACTGTTCTAAATAACAAGAAGCTTTTCCTAATTAAAATGGTTTCCCATGGTAATTAGACATTAAAAATAGATTAGTGCTAGATGCGGGAAAAGATTGTATATCTAAGATGCACTTCTTGGGTTCAATGACGACGACTACGGTTCTGGGGCGTTGTACTTGCACGAAGACTTCTTGGTTGTCATCGACAAGGCCAGGCTGGCTCTAGTACGAGGGCGACGACATCGGCGGGTCGACGACTCGTTCTAACGACGGTACTGATCTTTCGGTGACCCAAAAATCCCGATGTAATTTTTATTATGTTTGAGGTGATTTGTACTTCGGACGAATCTTTATAATAAATACACCCTCCATTACTTTATGTGAGGTGTATTATTTTCGGAATGGTGACCAAGACACATAATTATAAACAATTTAGGCCAGAATAATCCATGTCTAATTTCTTGATTAGCGGCAAGTAGTCATTTAGGCTAGAAAACAAAGAGATAAATGCAATCGGGAGAGATATAGTTTCCTATTTTTTTGTCTAAACTCAGGTGAGAGATATTTTTTTTTACTGGAGGGCAAGAACGGAATTACGAGGAATTAGAACAAATGAACCTTACATTATGAAATTTTATTAAAAAATAAATACACCTAATATAAATGAACGCAGGAAGTACGAGTCTTTTTCGAAACAAAGAAAATGCCCTGATGTGTCTTCTTAATAAAGAAAGAAAAAAGTGCAGCACCACCGATCTGGCCAACCGGTCAACCAGGTCAGCGGTCTACTGTTAGTCCCGGTCTCGCTCTCGGTCTCCTTGTCGTCAGGCCAATCATACACACTTCTCAAAAATTAGTTATTATAAGGATACTAGTCGACTGATTTAACAGAAAGGAGCTGCTAAGCTATTTCCGTACTCACGTCAATTGAATCGACATCCGCAGCGACCGGGTGGAAAAATTAGTCATGTCTACAGCGACGCCCGCAGCGACCGGGTGATCCAGACATCCACTGCTGACCGCGTGTACCGCGGGGTACGCCTCCGACCACACAAATAGTTTTGTGAAAATTAACATACTCCGTCTTACTCCCTCCGTAAAGAAAAACAGTATGAGTTAGTGATCTAAATGCTCTTATAATTTCTTTACAGAGGAGTACATACTTGTTGACCTAGCATTTTACTATAAGTTATGATCAAATCGATCTCTCTAACGCCTTACAAATAATGAATGTGGAATTTTTGTTACTTGTTGAGATGTCGAGTCCCAGCGGGCAGCAGTGGAGTTCCCAGCGGTGGCCGCAGATATATCATATTAACTCCTACTTCTCTTCCTCTAAAGAGGACTAGGGAGCCGGTGGAGAGGATGTTTGTTATTAGGCTTTTGGCATAAACCTAATTATTGTTACGTTTAATTATTACTGTTAATGGTACAGAGATCTTTTGTTTAATCTATATTATGTGTTTTGCTTTGGTACACCTGAAGCATTCCTCATGATTAGCTATCTGGGAGCTTCTGTTTAATGTCAAATTGAAGTTTAATTATATAATATGTTCAATTATATAGAATATATAGTTTTTAGTGAATTCAGTACCTATATGCTAATTATGAAGTGGATGTGCCATATGGATGTACAAAGCAGTAAAATTACAATTCAAATGTGTTTTTCGGTCAAGTATTGAGCATCGATTAGAAACCAGACTCTTAATACCCAGGATTTTTTGGGATTTAAAGTTCTGCGGATACCTTTTTTCGGGTTTGAGATTTTGGCTATCAATTAGAGATGCCCTTAAAACACCTGATTCCTTGTAAACACCAAAATCTTCTTGTAGTTTTTTCCACGCATAGTCTCGCTCGGCGGCTAGACCAGTTCACACGTCCCAACACATTTGCATGCTTGTGATGTTGATGGGAGTAACTCAACTGGTATGTATTGTTTAGTATAAGAATTCTATATTAGCTTCTGCCCAGCCTTGGTACCAAGTTAGTCGATGGACATGATCACCGTCCCCCTCCTTCTCCTGCTTCTTGCGCCTCTCGCCGCTGCGCAATGGCAAGACTGCGGCAAGAACGGCAACTTCACACAAAATAGCACCTACCAAGCCAACCTCAGGCTCCTCTCTTCCACCCTCCCCAACAAGGCCGCGTCCAACACCAACCTCTTCGCCACAGCCACTGTGGGCGATGTTCCGGACATGGTCCACGCCCTTACGCTCTGCCGCGGCGACACCAACGCCTCCGCCTGCCAGAGCTGCGTGGCAACCGCTTTTGAGGGCGCCCAGCAGCTCTGCGCGTACAATAAGGACGCCTCCGCGTACTACGATATCTGCATGCTCAGGTTCTCCAACCAAAATTTTCTTGCCACCACCGTCAATGGCGATAGTACACTCATCCTCGAGAACTCCGAGAGTCTCACGACAAGTGCTGACTATTTCAAGCTCTTCTTGTTCACGCTTGTGAACGGCACGGCACAATCCGCCACTAAGAGCTCGAGGAGGTTCATCACCTCGCAATTAGACATCAGCTCCTTCCCGACGTTGTACTGTCTTATGCAGTGCACGCCTGACCTCACCATCGACGACTGTGCAGCCTGTTTCTGGGAGGCCTTGCAGTATACGCTCAATTACATCGACCGTAAGCGAGGTGGTCGAATTCTTGGGACACGGTGCACCGTAAGGTACGAAATATATCTGTTCTTCCAAGATCCTATACTGCATATTACCAACTTGGCCCCTGATGTTCCGGCGATCGACAACACTACTACCACGCCACGTGTAGAGCAAGATACAAAGCTCCCACAATCGCAGCCACCAGCCGTGCAAACGACCATCGAAGAACAGCACGGTATGTAAATTCTCATCCTTCCTGGCACATCCATGGATGGACATTTATTTTCAAAAAGGAGGATTGCTCCGGGCATCTACATCAAGTGATGCACACAGCCATCCATAGCTGGACATGGCACCAAGGGCTGCAATTGGATTAATCAATTTAGGTCATGTGTCAATATGTCACACATCTTGTGGGGAAACACAATTGTTATTTGAAATTCTCGATGTTTCTTTTTAAATTGTAATCTCTTCTTTGCATTTGAGTAAAGCATTTATGGATGAAGACTTTAAAAGAACTTATACATATATGTGTATATGCTGTCAGAAGTAATAAGCTCGGAAATAAGAATAGTATTCTACATGAAATTCTCTTTCCTGGCAGCTGATTAATTTAGTCTACATTGTGGCAACTCCACTTAGAAGGAAAATAGATACTTAGATATTGTCATCATTTGGGTTTCGTCGAATGAAGATCCTCTCATTATTATTATACTCCTGATGCACTATATCTTAAGCTATACTGTATCTTATACTCCCTCCGTCCGAAAATACTTGTCATCAAAATGGATAAAAAGAGACGTATCTAGAACTAAAATACATCTAGATACATCCCCTTTTATCCAGTTTGATGACAAGTATTTCCGGACGGAGGGAGTAGTACATAAATTGTGTGTTTAGATAGAACTTCTCCGATTGACAATATCTTAGAATTGTGTGAGGGAAAAAGCTTCAGTTTTCTTAGTTTTGGGGCTAGAGTTATATCTGTATCTTATTTGTTCAATTGGTGAAGCTGATTTATCACTGTCCACAAATAACTTCGTTTCATTTATATATGAGAACTGTACATTAATTTTTTTCCCCTTAGGACGCAACGGAAGCAAGAGGCCTCTATGGATTATTGCTGTGGGGGCTCCATTGCTCTCAATACTTATGTGCTTTATCTGCTTCGTTGTATGGATGAGAAGACGAAGAAAGGGTTTGTTGTAACAACAATTTATTCAAGTCAGCCAGTTTTGAGGCACAACTTAATGCTGTATATTTCTGTATCGTCTCAATTTAGGAAAGGTAAACTTAAATGACCAAGCTGCCACGAATAGGCCAGAAGAAGATGCACTGGTTTGGAGATTGGAGGAGAAGAGTTCAGAGTTCACTCTCTTTGACTTTTCTGAGATATTGAATGCTACGCACAACTTCTCCAAAGAGAATCTACTTGGGCAAGGTGGCTTTGGCCCTGTCTACAAGGTAATTGTATTGTCCTGAAAAGATTGAGTCCATTCCAAAAATATATATTAAATCTCTATTGGCTTAAATGAATCAAGGATCTCCTGGCCACTAACAAATTAATACATTCATCCAGTACACCTAAAATATACAGTACATAATTTTACAGAACTAGACTAATAAGGAAGTCTTGATATAGTTGTTTATTTTGTCCTAAAGTGGACTGGAACTCAAAAGGCAATTGAATTGATCCAATAAAATGGAATATTAAGAACATGTCTTCAACATGTGAGGTTTTGTGTCCCAAAGTTCTTTAATATGGATGTCATGTTCTGTCATTAAAAAAAAATTCAAGAACACGGAAAAAACTTGCATGTCCTTATATTAAGAGAAAGAGATATGTACAAGAGTTTCCGTACAGCAGTAGATCGCTATGACCTAGTACTGCTGAGTAGTTACATTATCAAATACTGTAGCATAGTGTTCAAGCCAGATGTTATACATACACACGACTGACAGTGTTGAAACGGGCACAATTATAAGATCAGGAAGACACCTCACCTCCAATTTTGTTTTGTATGTACTTACAGGGAAGACTACCAGATGAAATGGAAATTGCAGTTAAAAGGCTTGCTTCACATTCAGGACAGGGTTTCATAGAATTCAAGAATGAAGTTGAACTTATCGCAAAACTACAACATAACAATCTGGTCAAACTCTTGGGATGCTGCATTCAGGGAGAGGAAAAAGTTTTGGTGTATGAGTATTTACCAAATAAGAGCTTGGACTTCTTTATATTTGGTACCCACAATGCAGTTTTGAACCATATTTTTTATTGTGATTTATTCATACTCTGAAATGCACTTTCCTAACGTGCAGATGGAAACAAAACAACGTTGGTTGATTGGGAAAAGAGGCGCGTGATAATCGAAGGGGTAGCCCAAGGTCTTCTGTATCTACACAAGCACTCTCGATTGCGCATCATTCACAGAGACCTTAAGGCCAGCAACGTTCTCTTGGATCAGGAAATGAATCCTAAAATTTCTGATTTTGGTCTAGCTAAATTTTTTAGCTCAAATGATATTCAGGGAAGCACAAAGAGGGTAGTGGGTACATAGTAAGCATGCCTTTCTTAAAGACAAATTACAACATAGATGGTGCCTACGACACCAATTTTTAGTTGACGAGCCTAAATTTAAATTCTGATATCATATAATATTTCCTTTTGCGTCTATCTCATTTCAGTGGTTATATGTCTCCGGAGTATGCATCTGAAGGCATTTACTCAATCAAATCTGACGTGTTCAGCTTTGGTGTGTTACTTCTTGAGATCCTTAGTGGGAAAAGGAATTCTGGCTTCCATCAGTACGGAGACTTTCTTAACCTTCTTGGATATGTGAGCATTTTCTACACTCTCGCATGCGAGTGTACTATGTTTTGGACTTTAGTACCTTTATCATGTACATGTATATGAAAAAGATATATTATGACTTCATGCAGTCATGGCAACTCTGGGAAGGAGGAAAATGGCTTGAGCTTCTAGAAGTGTCAATTGTTAAGGAGATCCATACAACAGAGGCTAGGAGGTACATTAACATTGCATTGATGTGCGTACAAGAGAGCGCAGATGATCGACCCACCATGTCAGATGTTGTTGCAATGTTAACTAGTGAGAATGTTATTCTCCCAGAGCCTAATCATCCATCATACTTCAACTTAAGGGTATCTAAGGTACATGAATCAGCTAGTGTTGTTGTCCCATGTAGTAATAATGATGTAACCATCACTGAGGAGCCAGATGGAAGATAGTTGATTACTTTGCTTCAGTTGTTATTACCTGAGTTGTACAATAATTCACACCAAACTCGAGATGTTATCAAGTTTATCATACTATTCTCTAGATATTTGTACATTAATTCAAGATTAAATAAGTAAACTTAGGAAGACAGGCTAAGTACATATTGTGCATGCAAATAATGATTGCTCACTGCAACAAAAAGGCGAAAAGACATGTTGTAAAGGTTTGTCGGGTAGGTCTTATCAAACTTGATGAAATCGCCGAAACAAATGTAATTGTTGCAGACCCGTCCTACAGTCCACATCAATAAACAGAGCCATAATGTAACAGTAAATAATGATTTGTGCAACCAGAGTAACAATCTGTGCACAATGCTCACCTTCTCGTCCAGCCAAAAATACCCCTTTTTGATACAACCACATTGGCCGTATCACAGACTTTGTCTTTGCTGAAGCTTTAATCCATACTTCCACAGCCTCACTGGTATTGAAGCCATTCACAGATGACTCACGCACCCAGGCTCTTCCAGCGGCTTGCAGTCTTGCGGTTGTTCTGCATCGGTTTGAGCACTTGTAATCTCCAACAGGATACTCACTGCCTTCCTCTCTGCACGCACTAATCTGCTCGGGTTCTGCCGGCGGATTGCCGCCGTTCACCCGTACAGGTACAGAGAGTGCCCACTCAGAATCTGCAGGAGAACCCGAGCTCGCATCAGAAGCTTTATGTGCGGCCATACCAAAAGAAAGCCATGTTGTATACCTTATTGCACAAGGACATGGAGGAAAACAAAAGGTCATCCTACAGATGATAAATCATGAAAAGTAAGGAAAAGATTAAGTAATTTAGTATGCAGTGACATGTCACCATTTATACTGTCTGATGAAAATTTAGTCAGTAATTTAGTTATGCAAGTCAGATCAAGCAGTGTTAATGATGTTGGGCTAAGTCCCTCCACATGGAGGTGTGTTGGCAGCCCAACATCAGCCCACACAAGTCCAACACATATGAACCGTTGAGCTGTTCTGCATCCAACGGTTGTGAGTGTTTCCTGGTGAAGGGAGCAAGGAGAAAACCCTAGCAACTCCATCCCTTGCTGGTGGCGGCTGCCATTCGTGAGAGTGAGAGAGAGCACACAAGAGAAAACACAACCTAAGAGAGGAAGAAGAAGAAGCAGAGGTTCTGTCCAGATTTGCTGCATCTGACTAGACAGTGTTCAAGCTGGTGATTGGAGGCTCAAACGTGCTTGGATCGACCCCAAACTTGGTGAGCTCGTTCCTTACTTTGAGTACTTCGGTTTGGTTAGCTGGTTTGAGAATTGGGTCAGTGGAGCATCAGATTTGAGAGTGGTTTTGTCAGCTCTGACTGCTACAGTTTCAGAACAGAGTAGTTTTGGGAGACGAACAATTTGGGTAGGCAAACGATGTCCGATTGAGCTGAAATTTGGAGGAGATCTCAGGAACTCGTGTGTCTACTTGTCTGCCAAATTTGGTGCTGTTTGGTTCAGCGGTTTAAGAGCAGTTTGCAAAACACTGGAGGGTACAGAAGCTGTGTAAACTCTGCTTTGCTGAAATCCTACTTTTGTGGTTGTTGTTGCTGTTGTCGGTTGGCGACGTGGAGAGTGTGTTGTAAATCTCTCTAGAGGTTCTAGAGAAGACTTTGTACTCATCATTCTCATAGTGAAGTTGTGTGGACCGGTCGGTCCACAGCCGTGGTTTTTTACTCCTCAAGTTGAGGAGGTTTTTCCATGTTAAATCCTGTGTCACATGTGCATGTTGTTTGTGTTATTCCGCTGCTTAGTTGTTGGTTGAAGCTGTCCTCAAAGTTCATCACAGGTGAAGGGGGCTGTGTAGTGTGCATATTTGCCATGTCGGTGAATTTGTGCAGCGCATTGTTGCTGTCCAGCTCCAACAAAGTGGTATCAGAGCCTTGGTTTGCTTGTGCAAATTGCTGAGTTTCTTGTGGTGAAAGATGGAAGTGAATACCAGCAGAATGATATCCTTGAATGGTACAAATTATCAAGCATGGAAGGGCAAGATGGAGGACTTGTTGTATGTGAAAGAATACTGGAAGCCAGTGTTCTCCACCGAGATGCCGGAGGGCATTGAGGAAGGTCAGTGGAAGGTACTTCATCGCCAAGCTTGTGGGTTCATTCGGCAATGGGTCGATGACAATGTTTTGAACCATATCATTGATGAGACACATGCACGCACCTTATGGCAGAAATTGGAAGAGTTGTTTGCCCGGAAAGAAGGTACAAACAAGATGTTCTTGATCAAACAATTGATGTGCTTGAGGTACAAAGAGGGCACTCTAATTGCAGATCATGTGAATACATTCCAAGGCATTATAAATCAGCTTTCTTCAATGGGAATAACATTTGAAGATGAAGTGAGAGCTTTGCTGCTACTAGGCTCATTACCGGACAGTTGGGAGACCTTTAAGGTCACGGTTTGCAATTCAGCACCTAATGGAGTTGTCACTTGGAATCTTGTGAAAACCAGGGTACTAAATGAAGAGTCCAGAAAGGTGGCTGAAGCCACTTCTTCCTCACATTCAGAGGTGCTAGTCACTCAGTCCAGGAGGAGAAGCAAGAGCAGAGGTCCAGGTAAAGGGGCAGAAAGAGGTAGGAGCAAATCAAAAAGTAAGTATGCTAATTATGAGTGCCATCACTACCATCAGAAGGGCCACATTAAGTGGCAATGTGACAAGTGGAAGAAAGACAAAAAGAAAAAGAAGAAACAAGATCAGAAGCAAGTTGACAGTGATAGTGACACAGAGGGCAACCGAGTTACTGCAGTAGAAGAGGACATCAGGCTTGTTATGCATGAAGAAAATGAGGGCAGATTTGGTTCCACTGTTGAGGAGAGGATCACTGTTGTTTTTGATGAAACTGTCAACCTTGTGGATGGTGACGAGATGATTTGGATACCGGACAGCGGTGCTACCATTCATGCTACATCTCGCAGAGAGCTCTTCGCTAACTATATATCAGGTGATTTTGGTGTTGTGAAGATGGGGAACAATGACAGAGCAGCCATCATTGGAAAAGGAGATGTGCATTTGGAGACCGCAAATGGTACAAGGTTAGTCCTCAAATCTATGAGGCATGTTGAGGCACTTCGTCTCAATATTATCTCGGTTGGTTTGCTTGATGGAGATGATTACTTGAGCAGTTTTGGAAAAGGGCAGTACAAGCTCACCAAAGGCAACATGATTATTGCAAGAGGTAAAATGGTCTCTGTTTTGTATCATGTTCATGCTAAGCTCTTTAGTGCTTCTGTCAATGCACTAGAGAAGGATGATCATTGTGCTTTATGGCACAAGAGACTTGGGCACATGAGTGAGAAGGGGATGATAGTGCTAGTGAAGAAAAAATTGTTGAAGGGTGTGAAAGGAGTTCACATCAAGAAATGTTCAGATTGTCTAGCAGGGAAGCAACATCGAGTTGCCTTCAAGACTCTACCTCCTCACAAGAAGCCCGAGAAGCTGGACTTGATACATTCCGATGTTTGCAAAATTTCGGTAAGATCTCTTGGTGGTGCTAAGTAATTTGTGACTTTTAATGACTTTTCCAGGAAAGTTTGGGCCTTCACTTTGAGGACCAAAGATCAAGTACTAGGTGTATTCAAGCAATTCCAAGCCTCGGTTGAGAGAGAAACTGAGAAGAAGATCAAGTGCATTCGCACTAATAATGGAGGAGAGTACATTGGGCCATTTGATGCATATTGCAAGCAGCAAGGTATTAGGCATCAATTTACTCCCTCGAAGACACCACAGCTGAATGGTCTTGTTGAGAGGATGAATAGGACAATTATGGAGAGAGTTAGATGCTTGTTGTCAAGTGCAAAGCTACGTAAACACTTTTGGGGTGAGGCTTTGATGACTGCAGTTTATCTTATTAATCTCTCACCAAGTTATCCTTTGCAGGGAGATGTTCCTAACAGGGTTTGGTGTGACAAGGACGTCTCATATGACCACCTGAAGGTTTTTGGGTGCAAGGCCTTTGTTCATATTCCTCAAGATGAAAGGTCAAAGCTTGATTCGAAGACACGACAATGTATCTTTCTTGGTTATGGTGGTGATGAGTTTGGCTACAGGCTGTTTGACCCTATAGAAAGGAAAGTTGTGAGAAGCCGTGATGTTGTGTTTGTTGAAGACCAAACAATTGAGGATATTGTGAAGACAAAGGGGCAGGTTCCTTCTCAGCAGCAGCAAGACATGATTGATTCTGACCCAGTTCCTGCAGCTCCAGCTCCTGTGCAAGTTGAAGCAGATGCAGAAGATGTACAAGACGATGTACATGGTGGTGCAGGTGAAGAAGATGCTCCCCAGCAGCAGCAACAAGAGTATGATGCTGAAGTTGATGATCCGGATCAACAGGAAGCACCAGCACCAGAAAGTCCACCAGCTGCTCCACTCAGAAGATCCAATAGGGGTCGAATTCCTTCCAGCAGGTATCCCTCAGATCAATACGTGGTGTTATTATCTGACGGTTCAGAACCTGAATGCTTTGCAGATGCAATGGAAGATGAGCACAAGAAGGAGTGGAAAAAGGCTATGCAAGAAGAGATGGATTCCTTGCATAAGAATCATACTTATGAGTTGGTGAAGTTACCCAAGGGCAAGAAAATTTTGAAGAACAAGTGGGTCTACAGAATCAAGCAAGAAGAGCACACATCACATCCAAGGTACAAAGCCAGGCTAGTTGTAAAAGGATTCGGCCAGAGAAAAGGCATTGACTATGATGAGATCTTTTCTCCGGTTGTGAAGATGACATCCATAAGAGTAATCCTTGGCATGGCAGCAAGTCTCAACTTGGAGGTTGAGCAAATGGATGTGAAGACTGCATTCCTTCATGGTGAGTTGGAGGAAGAAATATACATGGAGCAACCGGAGGGGTTTCTTGTGAAAGGCAAAGAAGACTATGTGTGCAAGCTGAAGAAAAGTCTCTATGGCCTGAAACAAGCACCAAGACAATGGTACATGAAGTTTGAAACTGTCATGGGGGAGCAAGGCTACAAGAAGTGTAGCTCAGACCATTGTGTGTTTATTCAGAGGTTCTCAGGTGATGATTTCATCATATTACTGCTCTATGTTGATGATATCCTGATTGTTGGCAAGAATGTCTCTAGGATTGCTAAGTTGAAGAAGGAGTTGAGCAAATGTTTTGCTATGAAAGACTTAGGTCCAGCAAAGAACATTCTCGGAATGAGAATTGAGCGAGATAGAAATTGCAACAAGTTGTACTTGTCTCAAGAGAAGTATATTGAGAAGGTACTTCAGAAGTTCAGGATGGAAAATGCTAAAGTTGTAAGTTGTCCACTAGCAGCCCATTTCAAGTTGAGCAGAAAGGAATGTCCTACCACTGATGAGCAGAAAAAGGGAATGCATCATGTTCCTTATGCTTCAGCGGTTGGGAGTTTGATGTATGCTATGGTGTGTACAAGACCTGACATTGCTCATGCGGTTAGTACTGTGAGTAGATTTATGTCTAATCCAGGAAGACCTCATTGGGAAGCCGTAAAGTGGATTTTGAGATATCTTCGGGGCAACACAAATCTGAAACTTTGCTTCGGTGACAGTGAGGCAAAGCTGATTGCATTTTCAGATTCTG
This sequence comes from Triticum dicoccoides, assembly GCF_002162155.2. Classification (NCBI taxonomy): domain Eukaryota; kingdom Viridiplantae; phylum Streptophyta; class Magnoliopsida; order Poales; family Poaceae; genus Triticum; species Triticum dicoccoides. The sequence goes on from NC_041385.1 coordinate 819,999,121, forward strand.
ACATGGCTGGAGGTGTTGAAAGAAGAAAGTCTACTTCAGGTTACTTGGTTACCTATGCAGGGGGAGCGGTGTCATGGCAAAGCAGGCTGCAGAAGTGTGTGGCATTGAATACAACTGAAGCTGAATTCATAACAGAGGCGAGCAAAGAGCTATTGTGGCTGAAACAGTTGGCTTGTGAGCTTGGTTTTAAGCAAGACAAGTATGTGTTGTTTTGTGACAACCAAAGTGCTATCCACTTGAGTAAGAATGCAAGTTTTCATTCAAGGTCTAAGCATATGAAGTCCGTTATCATTGGATTCGAGATGTGTTGTATTCTAAGAAAATGCAACTTGAGAAGGTTCACACCGATGACAATGGGGCTGATATGTTGCCTAAAGTGGTGACAAGGAAGAAGCTCGAAGTATGTCGCCGGCTCGTTGGCATGGCTGCCGGAAGGCAGTGAGACCCTCCATGATGTCGGGAGGGGGAGTTTGTTGGGCTAAGTCCCTCCACATGGAGGTGTGTTGGCAGCCCAACATCAGCCCACACAAGTCCAACACATATGAACCGTTGATCTGTTCTGCATCCAACAGTTGTGAGTGTTTCCTGGTGAAGGGAGCAAGGAGAAAACCCTAGCAACTCCACCCCTTGCTGGTGGCGGCTGCCATTCGTGAGAGTGAGAGAGATCACACAAGAGAAAACACAACCAGAGAGAGGAAGAAGAAGAAGCAGAGGTTCTGTCCAGATTTGCTGCATCTGACTAGACAGTGTTCAAGCTGGTGATTGGAGGCTCAAACGTGCTTGGATCGACCCCAAACTTGGTGAGCTCGTTCCTTACTTTGAGTACTTCGGTTTGGTTAGCTGGTTTGAGAATTGGGTCAGTGGAGCATCAGATTTGAGAGTGGTTTTGTCAGCTCTGACTGCTTCAGTTTCAGAACAGAGTAGTTTTGGGAGACGAACAGTTTGGGTAGGCAAACGATGTCCGATTGAGCTGAAATTTGGAGGGGATCTCAGGAACTCGTGTGTCTACTTGTCTGCCAAATTTGGTGTTGTTTGGTTCTGCGGTTTAAGAGCAGTTTGCAAAACACTGGAGGGTACAGAAGCTGTGTAAACTCTGCTTTGCTGAAATCCTACTTTTGTGGTTGTTGTTGCTGTTGCCGGTTGGCAACGTGGAGAGTGTGTTGTAAATCTCTCTAGAGGTTCTAGAGAAGACTTTGTACTCATCATTCTCATAGTGAAGTTGTGTGGACCGGTCGGTCCACAGCCGTGGTTTTTTACTCCTCAAGTTGAGGAGGTTTTTCCACGTTAAATCCTGTGTCACATGTGCATGTTGTTTGTGTTATTCCGCTGCTTACTTGTTGGTTGAAGCTGTCCTCAAAGTTCATCACAGGTGAAGGGGGCTGTGTAGTGTGCATATTTGCCGTGTCGGTGAATTTGTGCAGCGCATTGTTGCTGTCCAGCTCCAACAAATGAACTAGTTACATACTTACATTGGCATTTAGATTTCAGAAACAATGGGCAAAATCTCTAGCTAAAAGTGAAACGATGACAGGTGCAAATTAGTAAACATATGTTATCAGACTAGCTAAAAACATTTATTACAGCATCATGATATGTCACAATTTCGATGGTAAGTATGCAAGGACATGTGCTCACTTATACTAGGTGCTGAAACTGTAGTGAGGTGAATGAGATGCAACATCTGTACACAGAGATAACTAGGGATGGCAGATGATCTACTGGTTATGCACTCGGATCCACCACCAGTGTAAAGTGAAGTAGAGAGGAACGAATTAGACACATTGGCTCTGTTCAAGCGGGAGCAAGTCTGAGATGGGAACCTTGGAGACGACGTGCGAAGTGTAGAGCAGCAGCTCAAGGAGCTCGCGCGTGGCGGAGGAGTGCTGAAGGACGTCCACACGTGCACGGAGGAGCCCATTGCCGGTTGGGCGACCACGCCGCAGAGGAGGCCAAGATCTGGCGCCTGTGTCTCCCTCCGTCGGTTACCATGCTGGCACCCGTGTTGGATCTGGCGCAGGGAGCACGCCAAGGCCGTCTCCATGCTCGCCGTCGTGGTGGAGGCCACCTGCACCGGAGACCGTCGTGGTGGAGGCAACGATTAGGACAAGAGGAGCTGAGGTGCCGACAGAGACCTCCCGGTGCAGCCATCTCTACGTTGCGGATGGATCGATGTGTGGCCGGCCGTGTGGAGAGGGATGTGGCAGTGCTCTCTCGCCGGGATCTAGGAGAAGGGAAGAGGATCGGGGAGAGTATTAATTTCGTACACCAACCATGACAGCGCACCCGTACCGCCCATGTACACTCTCCGTATCATGAGCTAGGCCCATCATCTGACACCTTGTATTCCTCACCGTATTTCAATCCGAACCAGATCTCCACGCTTGGCGGGCAAAAACGACAAATTTGACATGTGGACAAAAAGATTTCACAAAATAAACTGTTGAAGAAAAAATTTCATCCGGCTGACCCTTTTGTGTAGCGCCTGACATCTAGGCGTTACACTATACTATGCAGCGCATGACTGAAAGGGGCTACATGCCTAACCACCGTTGCACTTCGGGCTATCTAAAAATTGCTAAGTTAGTGTGCAACGCCTAAGAGCTAGGCGCTATACTATATAGTGTAGTACCTAGTGTCTAGATAAGTGCGATGGTAACAGCAAGTGCATGTTTTTCTCTTGTACTACAAAATCAAGCACCGTGCTGTGATCACTTTGATTGATGGAGCGATTTTTAAGTATCCACAATGCAACATTGGCGAGGCGTGTGGCGCCTGTCAGTTAGGCGTTGCACAGTGTAGTGTGACGCCTAAATGTCTGGTGCTACATAAAAGGGTCAGCCGGATAAACTTTTTTCGTCAACGGTTCATTTTGTGAAATTTTTTTGTCCATAGGTCAAATTTGTTGTATTTGCCCGTTCCTGAGGCCAAATCCACCGCACGACCCCAAACCGACATCCGTTTTGGCCGGATTCTATCCGTTCGGGTAGGGCAATGGAGTCGTGTCCGGGCCTGTTCTGTGATGCGGTGTTGTGCGCCCAACGTGCGGACGCGTCCTTTGGCTCCATCCTGTCCGCCTTCATTATCAAACACCAATTTTTGAAATACGAAACCCTAGTTCAGGCCAGCGGCCCTAGTTCACGCCGGCAACAGAGCCAACGGCCTACACGTCCTCGCCGGCAACACATCCAACCTTCAAAATGAATACTTTTATCGCCGGCAACACAGCCAGCCTTTAAAATGAATGTGTTTCTTGCTACACACACACACACACACACACACACACACACACACACACACACACACACACACACACACACATATATATATATATATATATATATATATATATATATATAATTGTCAAAGTAGGAGTAGAATGCATCGGCCGCCCTTGTTTCCCTGCAAGTAATCTGTAAATATGAATAAAATTTCAGTGTTTTCATGCATTACTGTACCAATTACCAACCTAGCACAAGAGGCCGGTCACTTCCCTTCGAGCTTGCCCTTTGTCAAACTGAACTCCATCTTTATTATTGGTTATTAAAGCTAGCTACTGTCCGCTGCCACTGGTAGGACCATTATATTTCTTCTTCTTGTGTGCAAAGCTTGGATCTTGTGTTCGGTGAAGCAGTGGAAGGTGGCACATCGCGACTGCTATTTTTCTTTCTACTAGCAAATGCCGCATACACATGGGATTGCCCACTTGTCGAATATCTGTTCAGTTAATGCTCGTAAAAATGTGCCCAGTTTTGCAACTTGCTTAGCTTGGAGAAAACACAAGCCAATGATTGTAGTCTTGCACTCTTGCTACATATGCGTATATGTATGGTTGTTTCACTGCAAGTAATTTGCATGTGTGCAGTGTGCACAGTATGGGATCATCACTTGGACCAAATTTCAGTATTTTCATTACCATACCAAGTACCAATCCAGCATGAGTGGCTGGTCACTTTCGTTTGACCTTGCCCTTTATCATGTTCATTATTGATTAAAGCTAGCTATTGTCCGTCGACACCGCTATGACCATTAAGTTCATGTTCTTGTGTGCACAGTTTGAATCTTGTGTTAGGTGAAACAGTGAAAGGTGATGGATCATAACTGCTATTTTTTCTTCCTAGTAACAAATGCCATATACTATACGCCTTGGATTGTCCACTAGTCGGAGATCTGTTTAGTTAATTTATTTACAAGTTCTTACCAAGAATTTGTTGGCAACTAAGATTGTGCATGCACCTTGGATTCTGCACTAATGTTTACTAGTTTCTAAAACCTTGAGTAAAATATTCTTATAGTTGTTTAACAGGGCTAGTTTGCGCCGCAGACCTTGTTGTAACCATGCCTATGTTTCCTGCAGGAAGAGTATTTTTCCGAGAACTTTGAGACTCCTGGAGATCAGAACAAGTTCAATCACTTCTCTTTCTCTCGGAGAGGAAGAGGAAGATCTTGGAAGAAGAGTCAAAGATGAGTGGGGTTAGCATGTTGACAATGCCACGTGCGGCGTGGGCGGTTGTGCGGTACGTGGTGGTAGTGCCACCGCTACACTGGCCGTGTATCTGTGTGCCGCCATGTCCCTCATGCTCTTCGCCGAGCGCCTCTACATGATTAAAGCGAAGGTACTGTCCGCTGCCACTGTTAAGACCATTATATTTCTTGTTCTTGCGTGCAAAGTTTGGATCTTGCATGGTTAGGTGAAATAGTGAAAAGCGGCGGATCGTGACCGCTATTTTTCATCCTAGTAAAAAATGTCGTATACACTTTGGATGTCATTTGTCAGAGATCTGGTTAGTTTAACTTACAAGTTCTTGACAAGAATTTGTGGGAAACTACGATTGTGCATGCACCTGCACTAATGCTTACTACTTTCTCAAACTTGGAGTAATCTGCACCATTGTTTTGTTTAACAGGGATGATTTGCGCCCCTGACCTTGTTGTAACAATGCCCTCAATTTTTTGCTGTAGGAACAGGTCTTGAAGCAGTTCAGACATTGTGCAAGCCCCACCAAAAGAACTTTGAGACTCCTGGAGATCAGATCTCTTGTCTTTCTCTTGCTGGAGGAAGAGGAAGAGGAAGAAGAAGATCTTGGAAGAAGAATCAAAGATGAGGGGGGTCAGCATGTTGACGATGCCGCATGCGGCGTGGGTGGTGGTGGTGCCATTGCCACTTCTGCAGCTGGCCGTGTACCTCTGCGCCATCATGTCCCTCATGGTCTTCGTTGAGCGCCTCTACATGGAGATCGTTGTTGTCGTGCTCAATCTCAACCGCCGACGCCGTCAGCGCCGCAACTGCAACAGCAACCCAAGCTGGAGGATTGCGATGACGACGACCTCGATTCGAGTGGCGCATACCGGCGCATGGTCCTGTTATAGATCACCATGTTCAACGAGAACCAGGTTAGTATGCACACGTAGTGGTGTACTCGATGGGTCGATTGATGTACCATTTCAATATGCATGACCACTCGTCCACTTTGATTCCTGCTACTTACTGCATGCATATGATGATCCATCCATGCACCACTACCGGACTCGCGGGCTATGCCTACGGCCCAAGGCCGTCGGCATAGGTCCTTTCCCGTCGGCATAGATCTATGCCTACGGCTGCCGTCGGCATAGCCCCGTCGGCGTAGATCACGTCAGCGTAGATGTGTCAGACCGTCGGCGTAGTATAGCCGTCGGCATAGGTGCATATGCCGACGGCCGTGGGATAGCCGTCGGCATAGTTTAGCCGTCGGCGTTGTTTTCCGTCTGACGGCAACGGACGGCGCCGTCAACAGCGCTATTCAGGAGACGACACGTGGCGCGATACAGGAGACGACACGTGGAGCAGGTATG
>NC_041385.1:820006505-820013147 GCF_002162155.2 Triticum dicoccoides
AAAAAGATAAGGAGGAAGTACTTACAGCATGCTGGCGGGCTAAGGGAGTCTGTGAACGCCCCGTACTCTCTAACTGGCTCGGGTTGCTAGCCCGAAGCCGTGTGTACGAGATCGAAGGAGTGATCAAGCCATCGAAACACGGATACCGGCCATTCTTCTTCCCCTGGATGGCCACCACCGCCGTGTCGTCGATCTGAGACTGGGCGACCTCAGCAACAGGAACATCCGGATGCAACTCCTGATAGTGATGAATGTAAGACCCCAGGTGCTCCTCGGTCTTGCCGTAGTATTGGCTCTCTCCCTCCTTGCGATGACTCCGCTCGCGGGCCAGCTTCCACGACTCCATGTCTGAGAGCGGCCTCTTCAACTTGTCCTCCTACAACGTCAAATAGAAGTCAGCCATACATAAGAACATGACGTAAAGAAGAACAAAAATGCATCATGCACATAGATATACCTTCATGGCCTTGAAGCCCCAGTGGTTCCTGTTTCCTTGGCCGTGTGTCCCGTCGTCTCCACGGTTAGCCCGGGCCTTGATGCTCTTGGCAGCAAACTCTGCATCGGCGCCGAGCCACCTATCCACCAAACTCGCCCATCCGTCATGCCTTCCATAACACCAACGAGGAACAACCTATGCAAATTTTGAAAGCATGACATGTGAGCACGAAACATATAGTTGACTGCTTGAAACAATGAAAAGTTAGTAATAGTTACCATCATAAACTGCTCCTTGCTCAAGGTAAGTCGTAGCTTCTGCGCTTGAGTTTTGGTCATCTTTTGGTGTAGGTAGTAGTGGTAGTACTGCGAGACGGCAACCCAGCGCACCTCGTACTGCAACTGACGAGCTTTCTTCTTCGCAGCCGCAAGCAAGACCACGTCGGCTCTGGCCTTGTGCTCGTCAAGAACTCTATAGAGTTGCTGCAATCATGCAAAAACCAGAAGCAAACAAGGCATGAGTTGAGTGATTCAATGATAAACTATGAACAAAACTGAAGACAAGTGATTCAGAAGAGAACTTACCCAAAATTTGGTGATCACGGCCTTAGCGGTCATCCCGTACTCCGTGTTGCTGCCAGCCTCGTAGTGGGCCCAGCTCGTGGCCAAAACCCGCTGCTGCGGGTCCCTGTCTGGCCGCGGGCAGAATAGGCCAGGCGAAAACTCCTTCAACAGGACAGTGATAAGGCCGTTCGGTTTACGGCCCTTTCCGTGAAGGATCCAGTTTCTGCAAAAGAATCAAATGATTGCCATGTGTACAATAAGAAAATGTTGTCATGTGTTGAAAATATGATTGAGAGGCACTTACTCTGTCCCCACAGGTTCAATGAGCCACTTGTGCTCCTCGATAGAAGGTGGTGTAGGTAGTCCGGCATTACCACGCAGCCACCCCTGCGAAGAACCCGGTGGCAAGTCACCCCACAACGCGGGATCAACCTCCCCTCCACCCTCCTCGGCCTCCTCCTCGCCCTCCTCCTCGGCCTCCTCCTCCTCCTCACCCTCCTCCTCGGCCTCCTCCTCCTCGCCATCAGGAACATACTCCTCCTCCTCAGACTCAGAAGGTGCCTCTGTATAGGAGGGCATCGAAGAAGACCCTCCTATTTCAGACACGGCCCGGAGTTTTTTGCCCCGGTTGCCTCTCCCCCCACCTCCTCCTCCTCTAGGGGCTCTCCCCCCACCGCCTCCTCCTCTAGGGGCTCTCCCCCCACCGCCTCCTCCTCTAGGGTCTCCTCCCCCGACCCCTCCACCTCCCTGTGAGGTGTCATCCTCGCGTAGTCGGGAGGGAACCTTGTGGGCTCGTCCACTCCGAGTAAGTCCTTTAAATTTACTGAGGAAACTAGCACCGCTGGACTTGCCCATGATTATTAAACCTGCATTGAGAAGAGAATAAACAATTAGTAAAGATATCAATTAAACAAGCATACAGGAAAAACATTAATACCAGAAGAGCACATTAAGCATACTATTGTAATGATCATTAAAAGAACTTACATTTTCTAGAACCCATATGAATCATCACTATTGTAATCTATTTGTGGACCGGTCTCATCATCACTATCACGCATATCTTCTTCATTGTCTGACGGAGGTGGAGGCTCTTCCTCATCGTCAGTGTCTTCATTTAACTTTTCAAGCATAATTATGTCTCTTTGATTCACAACTGCCTCACCATCAATCCGTGCGTCGTCGTCGTTTGGGTCCAGGTCAACATAACCCAAGTCATCATCCTCGTTGTTTCGGACCACGTCATCATGTTCCTCTTGATAGAACACTCCCTCGTATGTCATGGGGTTTATGTTGTAGTAATCATCATCGTTCGGGTCCGGTAGCTTACCATGCGGCGACACCTTGAACACAACTTCCCAACCCTTTAGGTACTCTTTCTGGCATGGGTAAGGCAGATAATATACTTGTGTGGCCTGGGTAGCGGCGATAAAGAGATCAGCTCCGGCATAGACGGTTGAAGGTTTAACTTCAACTAAACCAATAGAAGGCGTATGTCTCAGACCCTTTTTGGGGTCGAACCATCGGCATTTGAACACAGTGAGACTTAGGTGTTCGCGGCCACGTTTGAATGTAAGCTCGTATATTTTTCCTACCCTTCCGTAGTAATCTACTTCATTATCACCTTCAGTGAAGACTCCGGTATTTATGGTTTTGGGATCAGGCCGACTGTTCTGGTGCTCCTCTGTATGGAAGCGATACCCATTCACATCATACTTTTCGCATGTCATGACGACAGGATCAAAACCCATGGAAACCCATCTCAATTCTTCATCCATTGATTCGGTCGGATCATTTCCCTACAAGTTTAATTGAAATTATAGGGTGCATGAGTTTAATTGAAATTATAGGGTGCATGAGTTTAATTGGAAGTGTGAAAAATTACTTTCTCGATGAACCACGCAACGAAATTTTTCCTTCCATCAGCACCCTTTCGGAGAAGAGCAAGTGCCTCCGCTTCAGAAGGAGGCAGCATTCCCGTCCATTCTTCTTCAACGAATCGACTACAATAAGAAAAGCGGTATAAGAACTAGGCAAAGTGAACATAACGAATTGACTAAAAGAATGGTGCAAAGGTATTACCTCATCCACTCATCCTCAACTTCCTTGATGTTGTGCAAGATATAGAACATGACATCCTCCCACTCATCTCGTGGCATGAGATAAGATTTCGAGCATCCAGCCCTACTACCTTGCCCGATGAATAGAGGCAACTTGGGTTTATACTTGGGTTCTTCTGTATTGTATCGAGACACCTTATTGTGCAACGTGGGAACATGGTCCGGATAGTAGGCTGTCCTGAGGTCTGCCACCTCCTCTAGGATAACTGCCTCAGCTATGGAAGCTTCAATCTTAGCTTTGTTTCCACATTTCTGTCTCAGATGCTTGTTTTGTCTCTCAGGGCCGTACTGCCAACGATTCTGCACAGGTCCCCCCAACAATACCTCGTTCGGGAGGTGCAAAAGGAGATGTGTCATCGGAGTAAAGAAGCCTGGCGGGAAGATCTTCTCTAGCTTGCATATCAACTCCGGCGCCTTCTTATGCATTTCTTTTATCTTCTCAGGACATACTTCTTTAGCACAAAGCGTGCGGAAGAAATGGCTTAACTCCGCAAGCACACGCCAGACACGCTCGGGAACATAGCCCCGAACCATCACCGGCATAATCCGCTCAATCCATACATGATAGTCATGACTCTTGAGCCCGGTCACTCTGCCCGTTGAAAGATTGACCCCCTTACTTATATTCGACGCATAACCATCAGTGAACTTCACGACGTGTTTCAGCCACTTGAATGTCTCCATCTTATGATCCTTTTTAAGTACGAAGTCAGCATCTGGCTTGAACCAAGATTTTCGACTGCCTGTGGGAGGCTGCATGTGTAGACGTGGTCTATCGCAAATATTCTGTTGATCAACTCTAGCATTAACATTATCCTTTGTCTTATCAGGAATGTTGAGGATCGTGTGAAAAAGGGACTCTGCGACATTCTTTTCGGTGTGCATCACGTCTATGTTGTATGGAAGTTTGAGGTCCTTAAAATAGGGAAGCTGCGTGGAGGGGGTAATGTGAGTCTAGTTGTGCGTCTCACCATATCCTTCAAAAAATTTCCCTTTACTTTTTCCTTTGCCCTCGCCCTCGTCTTTGCCTGTGGCTTTGCCTTTGCCTTTGCCTTTGCCTTTCCACTTGTACACCATCCGCAGAACAAGGCATAACCGGGAAAGTCATGCATGCAATATTGTAGCCAAACTTTCATCAAGAAATTTTTCTGCAGATGTCGGTCGTATGTCAACCTCGGGAAGTACCAAGAATGTTGCAAATCATCCACCAACGGCTGCATAAACACACTCAAATTCTTCCCCGGATATTCAGGCCCCGGAATTATAAGCGACAGGAACATGGTCTTGCGTTGCATTATGGCGCCGGGAGGGAGATTCAGCGGAATAACAAATACGGGCCAACAGCTGTATGGATTAGATGACATACCATATGGATTGAACCCATCACCTGTTATAGCAATTCTGACATTCCCAGCCTCGGCTGCTTCCTCCGGGTACTCTATATCGAATGACTTCCATGCTTCACCTCCTGATGGATGTACAATTTTTTTTGGATTGTACCTTTTCCCTTCCTTGTGCCACTTCATCATTTTGGCAGACTCCTCGTTGATGAAAAGGCGCTGTAGTCTTTTTATAAAATCAAGATACCGAAGAACCTTCACAGGGATTTTTAGCTGCTGCTTCTGACCATGCTTATCGACCACCTCAATATACCGAGAGGAACCGCACTTCCTACAGTACTTGTCATCCGCATACTCATGCCTAAACAAAAGGCAATTCTTTGGACAAACATGTATTTTCTCATAGTCCATCGAGAGCGCCTTCATGATTTTCTTCGTACCGTACATGGTTTTCGGCAGTTCATGGCCCTCAGGCAGGCTGTTAGCCCATACTCCCAGAAATGCTTCGAAGCAACCTCGGCTACAGCCGTACTCAGCCTTGACTGCCATCAGTTGCGAGATGGCATCCAGCACAGACAGCTTGGCACCCTCATAGAGAGGTTTCTTTGACGAGGCCAAGATTTCCAGGAAGGCCTTTGCGGTTTCCTCCGGCTCCTCCGGTTCATTCGCTGAATGTGACGGAGGTGTCGGCTGTGCAGCAAAGACATCATCTAGCATGTCTCTAACCCCATCGTCCTCATAACCAGCGACGCGTTGTCGTATCACATCCTCTCTACCACGGTCCCGCTGGGCAAAGTTTATCGGCATATTAAAGTTGGGCATAAATCCATGCGTGCGAAGGTGCTTAGTCATCTCACTCTTATCTCTGCGGATACGCCTCTTACATCTGGCACACGGGCATTCTGGCACCATCCTCATTGGACTACGGAATATCTCTTTCAAAAACACATCAGTTTTCTCGATCCACTCTGTCGTTACTTGATTCCGACGGAAAAACCCACTATACATCCACTGATTATCTGCCATCTCTACTTTATTGGAAGCCACACAACAAAATTAAGGATTCATTTAAATTACTCACATCAATATTTTATTTTTTACAAGGTTGACGAGAAACGACATTTAATCCACCTACATCTCTAATAGGTAAAGATGGGTCCTAATCCCACCCGAGAATGTGTAGATTGAGTATGTTGTCCATGCTCTACCCCATTCCGAGACAAAATTTCGGCAGCACCTCCCCGCTGTTCTCCAAATACACGTCTCGGCAAAATGCCGAGAGAATGTGCATCCGGAGAACAACAGGGAGGCGCCGCCGAAATCCTGTCTCGGAACGGGGTAGAGCATGAACAACGTACCCAATCTACACATCCTCGGGCTGTCCGTGGAAAGCGCTGGACAATCCGAAAGAGCTGCGGTGATAAATATGCAATTGAATGCATATTTATCGATGCAACCCTTTTGGACGGGAGACCTAGGTTACGCGACTTGATGTGAAAATTTAATCTAGTTAAAAGAGGCTAGGAGGTGAAGGTGGATTCATAGCTCACCCTCCGCTGTAGAGGAAGTAGTCGAGCAGCGGCAGGATCACGGACCAAACCCAGACGACGAAGGCTCCAGGGAGATGAATACCACAAAGCCTGTAAATTTTACCGAGTCAAAAAATTTGACGACACCACATCACATAAAGCATTGACACTTCAAACTATGAAAAAAAATCATATTGCTAATGGCATCTTGATACTTCAAATCCTAATTTTCATGATACTTCAAATCCTAATTTTAGATCATCATGATACTTCAAATCCTAATTTTCATCAAGTGTCAAATTTTGTTCTTCAATTTTTTAGCAAGATCATCATGATAAAATAACTACTCATCAGATACCAATTTTGTCAACATCATAAAATGAAACTATAGCTATTTGACAACATCTCAAAAATACCAATTTCGTTCTTCAAATTTGAAAACATTTGACAACATCACTAAATTGACCAAAGCTATAACAAGCAGTATACATTAATCCATCCATTCATCCATACAACATGCATCTATCACATAACAAGCAGTAAAAAAATGCAAAAAAATGAAAAAAAAAGCTCATCGGGGCGGCCGCGGCCGGTGAGGCAGGGGCGGCAGGGGACGGTGAGGCAGGGGCGGCCGGGGCGGCGGCGAGCAGGGGG
>NC_041385.1:820014013-820014702 GCF_002162155.2 Triticum dicoccoides
ACGCTCCGGTGGCATTGCTACCCCCCAGGGCCCCCGTCCCGGCTAACCCTGTAGCGTTTGACCACGGGATCTAGCCCTTTGACTTTGCACGGACGGGCTTTGACCAGTGGACCTCTCCACCCGGTTGTGTCAGGTCCGCCCATAGAGACACCCGGGAGCAACATCCGGGCCAGACCCACAACAAGATCCCCTCCGTGTAGACCCTACGCGTCCGTTTCCCCCCTCCAGGTGCCGGCGGCGGCGCCGTCCGTGAGGGGGGCCACGCCCCGGAGACGCGTGCCGCCTCTTTGGACATTTCACCACACCACCCCGCATGTATGAGGGCCCGGTGCGATGCTTCGGTGCCATTGCTACCCCCCAGGCCCCCCTCCCGCCTAACCCTGTAGCGTTTGACCACGAGATCTAGCCCTTTGACTTTGCACGGACGGGCTTTGACCAGCGGACCTTCCCACCCGGTTGTGTTAGGTCAGCCCATAGGAACACTTTGGAGCAACAACCGGGCTAGACCTACAGCAAGATCCCCTCCATGTAGACCCGACGCACCCGTTTCCCCCCTCCAGGTGCCGGCGGTGGCGCCGTCCGTGAGGGGGGGCACACCCCGGACACGCTCCGGTGGCATTGCTACCCCCCAGGGCCGCCGTCCCGCCTAACCTTGTAGCGTTTGACCACGGGATCTAGCCCTTTGACTT
>NC_041385.1:820014860-820024613 GCF_002162155.2 Triticum dicoccoides
GATGCGGTAGTTTCCCCCCTCCAGGTGCCGGCGGCGACGCCGTCCGTGAGGGGGCCACGCACCGGAGACGCGTGCGGCCTCTTCGGACATGCCACAACACCACCCCACATGTATGAGGCGCGGTACGATGCTCCGGTGGCATTGCTACCCCCCAGGGCCCCCGTCCCCCCTAACCCTGGAGCGGTTGACCACGAGATCTAGCCCTTTGACTTTGCACGGACGGGCTTTGACCAGTGGACCTCTCCACCCGGTTGTGTCAGGTCCGCCCATAGAGACACCCGGGAGCATCATCCGGGCCAGACCCATAGATACATCCACTCCATGTAGACCCGACGCGTCCGTTCCCCTCCTCCAGGTGCCGGCGGCGGCGCCGTCCGTGACGGGGCCACACCCCGGAGATGCGTGCCGCCTCTTCGGACATGGCATAACACCATCCGGTTGTGGTAGGTCATCCGATATATATGAACACTTGGAGCAAAGTCCCCTTCGTATAGACCCGATGCGGCTGTCCCCATTCCAGTTGCCGGCTGGCGGCGGCACCGTTCGTGAGGGGGGTCACACCGCTCTGTACAGAACCGAAAAATAATGTATGTATGCTTATTAACACATACTATATGTAAGTTAGTTAAATAATAATAATAAAGAAAACAGTGAAGAAAAAGAAAAAAAACTATATGTATGCTTACTATATGCTTATTAACACATACTATATGTATGCTTATTAACACAATCTATATGTATGCTTATTAACACATACTGTATGCTTAATAATAATAATACTATATGGAAAAAAAGAAAAAAAGAAAAAAAAACTATGCCGACGGCGGCAGATGGACAGCGCCGCGGATCGATGACGTGTCACCTATGCCGACGGCTGCCGTCGGCATAGGTCCTGGTCGGTGCGCTCTGGATCGTTGACGTGTCACCCGTATCTATGCTGACGGCCACCCGTCACGGCCGTCGGCATAGATTTGACGTCGTTAGCCGGCCGTGATGAGTGTTGTCGGCGGGCCCGCATCTATGCCGACGGCCAGTGTATGCCGACGGCAGCTGTAGGCGTAGTCCGGGATAAGCCGACGGCTGTGTTGTGCCGACGGCTGCTGTCGGCGTAGACGGGGATAGCCCGACGACAGTTGTACGCCGACGGCCAGGATCTAGCTGTCGGCATAGCTCGGATTAGGCCGACGGTGGCCGTCGGCATACATTTGGCTGTCGGCTTAGAGCCCTGTTCCGGTAGTGCACGCATCATTCATATGCACTTCGAGTACGGCTGGTAATGCTATGCGTAGTACTTGATTTTGATTCTTTCTTCAACAATCAATCATGCAAAAGCTGCTTTGCATTTCCATTAAATCTGTCTCTCTCAACATATGCTAGCTGATATGCATGCACAACTACAACTGTAATTGCTGCACTGTACTCACTCCTGTTGGCTAGCTGTTGCTACACCCATTCAAATTCATCTGTAGGTGTGCAGTGTGAACAGCACCGGGGCATCACTTGAATAAAATTTTTATGATTTTTATTCCTGTACCAAGTACCAAACAGCCCATCATGAGAGGCCGGTCATTCCGTTCAAGGTCACCCTTTGTCAAACTAAACTCCACATCTACTAGGTAAAGCTAGCTACTGCATGCTTGTCACCACGTCTAGGACTGTTATAGTTCTTGTTCTTGTGTGTGCAATTTGGATCTTGTGTGTTATGTGAAACAGTGATAGGTGGCGGGTCATGACTGCTATTTTTCTACCTTGTAACAAATGTCGTATACACCTTGGATTGTCCACTTGTCGGAGATCTATTTAGTTAACTTAAAAGTTCCCACCAAGAATTCGGTGGAAACTAAGACTTAGATTCATCACTAATAATTACTACTCCCTCCGTAAACAAATGCAAGAGCGTTTAGAATACTAAAATGGTGATCTAAACACTCTTATATTTCTTTACAAAGGGAGTACTTTCTAAAACCTGGAGTAATCTGCTTAGTTGTTTAACATGTCTGATTTGCACCACTCACTTTGTTGTAACCATGCTCACCTATGTTTGTTGCAGGTAGAGGATTTAAGCTATTCTAGGATGCTCCACCCTGAGAAGTTTGAGACTCCTGGAGATCAGAACAAGTTGAATCTCTTCTCTTTCTCTTGGAGGAGCAAGAGGAAGAAGATCTTGGAAAAAGAATCGAAGATGAGGGGGGTTTATATGTTGACGATGACATGTGCAGCATGGATGGTGGTGGTGCCACTGCTACACTCGTCGTGTACCTCTGCGCTGCCATGTCCCTCGTGCTCTTCGCCGAGCGCCTCTACATGGGAATCGTCGTCGCCATTCTCTGGCTCAACCGCTGACGCCGTCAGCCCGCAACCGCAACCCAAGCAGGAACAAGGTGGAGCTGGAGGATTGCCATGACGATGACCTAGAGTTGGGTGGCGCAGACCAGCCCATGTTCCTGCATGTTCCTGGTCCAGATCCCCATGTTCAATGAGAAACAGGTCAGTATACACATGTAGTAGTGTACTTCATGCACTACTAGGAAAAGGCCTACTAATGGCGCACCGGTTTTGCCTACTAATGGCGCACTACCGGTGCGCCATTAGTAGCACGCCATTAGAAGTTTTTACTAATGGCGCACCACTGGTGCGTTATTAGTATCTGGTATACTAATGGCGCACCTGGCAGTGCGCCATTAGTATGTAACTCCATGCGCCATTAGTATGCCTCCCGGGGGCCATATATAACCATGTGCTTTGTCACACTAATGGCGCACTCTGCCTTGATGCGCCATTAGTATCCTTTGGCATACTAATGGCGCACTCTGCCTTGATGTGCGCCATTAGTATGAATATTTGGGTTTTTTTTGCTTTTCTGATTTTTGCACAGGTTACAAAATATATTATTGGACAGAATATAGACAGCAGCACACAGCAACAACAGATTCATCGAATACAATAGAAGATTAGTCTCCGAATACAATTCATCATATTAGTCTCCGAATTCAAAAGACCAAACAAAGATAAAACATTACAAGTCTCAAGACCGCGAGTATCGAGTTTGTCTTCACATTACAAGTCGATATCGATCATCTAAACTACCATCACATAAAAGAGAGTTGTGGTCATCACGATGAGCATCATCGCGATCAAACTGGTCTTCATCCGGTTCCTCCAACGCTCCCTCCTCTCTCCCGCTAGATAGCGGGCATATCTAGATTCGGCCTCCGTCCTAGTGGTGTACCCTTTGTAACTGTTACCGCTGAAACGGTGAACCTGTCTCCGACACTCCTCCTAGTCGTCGTAGACTCCGGGAACCTTACCCTTGTACACGACATACGACGGCATCTCTATGCACAAGCCAAACAACAGACAATACATAAGCAATATGTAAGTATGCAACAAAAGGATCGGAAGAGAAAAGCAAGACATTAATAGCACGATTCATGGTCCTACTAATAAATACCATTGATTACATCTAAGTTGAACGACTGTCCAAACCAAAGAGACATACGAATTCATTAAAGTTTAATTACAACATGAGCCAATCAATGTTTCAGAACTACACATCACTACTTTCGACTCGACTCATCGGACAGGAGTGTGGATGAAGCCGTCGTCTGTCGTGATGGTCATGAAATCGCGGTCGTTGTCACCCTGCATTTGTAGCGTTCCATCTATCTCACTATTGGACGGTTGATATCTGAGGAAGAACTGCCCCGAGGTATGAAGGACATCTTGATGGATGATGTCCGCAAACTCCGACTGGATGCGAAAGAATTCTTGTCTGAGGTCCGCGTCCTGGATTGCCGACAACCTCGCGGCCCAATCTTTGAGATTATCTGGTAGCAGAAGGTGATGATGGTCCCTTACGATCGCCCGCATGTGATGGAGGGCGTAGTAGGCATCCTTCTGACCGCCAGGCGGCTGCTTGACGCAGCAGAACTTTGTATTGTGTGAGAAGGTGTGCTTGCCGTACTTACGAACTGCCCTGGCGAAGGTGCCTCCAGATTTGGCGTAGCCGGGGAGAACATTATCAAGAACTTTCTTGACATTTGTGTAGTCTATCTTGGAGTTACGGTTCGGGTCGAAATACGTGGCCATGGAATATTTCGGGCTTAAGAGGATGAGTGTGCAATGTGTGTAACTGCACAGAACACGAAATGTTAGAAAAAAAGAACGATCGAAATCTAAGAAATCATATGTTACGGGGCGGTTAAGGGATGACTTACTCGGGAAAGTAAGCCACAAGGAAGTTATCCTTATCTGGGTTTGCCAGAATGACGCCTTCGAGGTGTGAACTCGCAACTTGGCGGTCCCCAGCGCTGCTCAAGTGCTTGGCACGCATTTAGAAGGGGTCGACTATCACGATGTCCGGGGTCTTGTCTCTAATGATCCGCATCTCCATACTCAGCGAAAACAGCCGAACGAAGGTGTAGTGCAGCGGATGAAGGTTAAACATAGCAAAGATGTCATCAAACTGCAGGACGATCGTACCCCCGATGTCGCCATCCACAAAGCCCTTGCCCTCTGGCACCTTGGCCATGAAAACCGGGTATGCCACATCCTTCTCTCTGAGACGCCGCTTCTCCAAAGAAAGAACACTGTCGTGCAGACTCCGCATAGCACCGGTTACAGCATTCAGCATATTTGGCGGTAGCATCGCCCTACCCGCCACATGCACCCTCCTCGAGATATCCTTAGGTGAAGGTGGCTCGTCCTGAGCACAGATCGAACTCGGTGCCGGCTGGCTCGCACCGGCGCCCTTGTTAGTCTTTCGTTTCCGTCCCTTCTTCTTGATCTCCTGTAATGGGACCGAGTTCTGCTCACAGACCGCCTTCTTGAGCGTGTTGGGGATGATAATATTTCGCACCTCAGCTATCTGAGGCTCGGTGAAGGCGGGAGCTGGAACTGAACGCCAGACGACGCCTATTGCAATTGGATTTCTCCGCCATACCAGCTAGATTGCGGTTGTCTTGGTTGGGTTCTTGAGAAAGAGGCCCGCAGAACTCGTCAGCGTACCCATGTTCGGCAAAGTACTTATCGACTTTGGTAAATGTACCGTCGTCGTTGTCGTCGTCGTCCGGATCCTGTGCCATAGGGCTGTCCGGATCCTATGCCATAGGGATGTCCGACATAGGGATGTCCGGCAGGTCCGGTAGCGTTGCGGCATTCTTGCCATGGCTTGGCGCCGGCACGACTGGCGATCTTGTCTGTGGGGTGGTGTGCCCCGCCCCCAAACGAATCTGGCTCTTCGGCCAAAGCAGCGGCCAGTTTACACAGGCGCTGAGGGTCATCTCATCTTCTTCGTTGGCCCCAGCGGGTCGAACCGGAGGTAACAGCTCGTCGCAGCCTGGCAGCACACGAACCACTTCAACCCTATACGCTGTGGGTGTCATCGGATTACCGTGGAACATGCGGTTGCCCGGTTGAACGATTCTGCCCTTGGCGACATCGACCAACTCGGTGCCCACAAAGTGCAGAAGAGTGCAAGGAACGTCGGCGGTGCCCTGCGAAAACATGTACAGGGCGTCAGGGATGCCCAGTCAAAGGCAAGGAGATGAAGTCATCGGCCGAGAGGCTTAGTTACCGTGATGCCGTCGAGCTCGGCTAATGTCGAGGCATCGCCAACGGCGGGCATGCAACTGACGGAGGGGGCGCTTGCTGGCGAGGTGCCGACCGGCGTACACCCGGGTGCATTAAGCTCCAATGCCCGTGCAGACGCCGGAGACACGAATACCGCCTCCGCCGGAGACACCAATGGCGCCGCCGCCGGAGACACCAATGGCGCCACCTGCGCGCTGTGCGAGTTCCTGGCCGTGAAGCTGGGAACCGGGGGAGGCCCCTGTTGGCCGCCCGCAATCCACGTCGTCAGCCCATGAATCAACGTAGACACCATGGCGTTGAGCTTCGTTCCCAGTTGTTGTTCCACTTGCTCTTGGACAAGCTCCGGAATCCGCGCCACTTGTGCCTTGAGTGCTTCAACCTCGCGCATCTGGCTTTCTGAGCTGGCCTTTTTCTCCTTCCGCACACCAGCGGTATAGTATGACCCCCATTTTGTGGACAAGCCTTTGCCGGCCACACGACCAGCTGACGTCGGCTTAGTGAGCTTATCCTTGCTTTTCATTACGTTCAACGCCCTATTTAAAGGGGTGTCGAAAGGGGAGCTCTGAGACGACCCCGCGCTACTGCTTTCAGTTTCCTACGAAAGGAACGTGAACCATTTAGAAATATTGGGGATTAATTAGAGTGCAACCATATGGAGCTAATTACGCGGGGGTGTATTCCTTACTAGAACAAGCTCAAGCGCCCTAGTCTTCGGATCCGTGGTAAGCTCCTTTGTTATCGGGTCCTCCTTGTACCGGGCCCTGACATAGTTCTTGGTCTGCTTGTTACCGCTGTATTTCTCGAAGCGGGGCGGTAGGCCTTGCTCGGCATGCTCCGCGTCCTCCTTGTCCCATATAGGCTCCGCCACTCTGTAACCGCCGGGACCGAGTTTGTGTTCCCCTAAGTTCAACTCCCGCATTTCTTTCCCCCACTGACTTGATTCGGAGGTTGCACTGCTCTCGCACTTTATCTTGAACTCCTTGTAGTCATCTTCGCTCATCAAAGGATATTTCGCCTTGATCTTCTCATAACTATCACCTTTATCAATCATTCTCTTCACCGCGCTTCTCCAAGTAGACAGGGCCGTGCTCATCTTCGTGAGGGCGGCATTGTTCACTTTATTCCCTGAGAGGCGTGTGTTTTCAAATTCGGCGGGGAACTTGTATCGTTCGTGCAGCTTCGTGAAGAGGAGGTTGCGCAAATTCCCTCGGTCCTTATGCCTAAGGTTCTCGGTGTTGATCGAGACGGTGCTCCGGAGAATGCACCCAAGCTGAACCGAGTACCCCTTGACTATATGTTTGGGCTCCGTTGGATTCCCGTTGGAGTCCACTTGAGTGAATTCCTCCTTGAGGGTGCGGAGCGCATTCGGGCGCCGGTCCTTCCTTTGCTTCTTAGGTTGGCTGCCATCTGTGTGTGCGCCACCATCATCAGTGGTGGCATCCTCGGCGGCACCATCAGTGGTGTCATGCCCGACGCCACTAGGGGTTGTGTAATCATGATCGGTGTCTTCCGCGGCGTCCTCATAGCGGTAAGGTTGTTCCTCCATCTCCTGGGACAGCTCCCAGAATTGCTTGCCGCCCGAACCGCCGGCCTCATCGTTGTTGGCCATGTGTCTCTCTAAATAGGAAAACAGTTTGGTCAAAAAGTTGGTTATTGTCAAGGAACAAGATCATGGTCTCATCATTTAGGGTTTGTCGACACCGAGGCATCCTAAAAGCTAAGCTTTTATCATTTAGGGTTTGTCAACGCCGAGGCACCCTAAAAGCCTAAGCCGAGGCACCCTAGGTTGGGCCTAATCACTTGGCACTAATCACTTGGCTCTATTGCCACCTATGGTTTAATGCAGCAAGAATGGCGGGGCATTTGATCCTACTTAACTAAGTACTAAGATACCCCGGTCCATGCATTAGTCGCAAGTACCCCATATGTCCTATTTTTAGCAAAGTCATGCTAAAATTCACGGAAAATTTCAGCATGACCTTTGCTGAAAATAGGACATATGGAGTACCCGAATTTGCCGGAACGGAAGTTAATCAACATTCCGGCAAACTCAAGGGCCTCTCGGGGTACCTGCAAATTCATCACGACACGATGGTCAGAGACATGACCTTTGCAAAATGGTCGGAGACACAATGGTCTTTCTCAATGTGATCAATTGATGGATCAACACATAAAACATGTCCAATAAGTATGATTTATAGAGTTAACATCAGTATGAATATATATAAAGTTTTTCTTCATCAGCCAGGCCCATGCAAGTAACTGCATCCAGCAACTATTTCTGCTACTCTGTAACTAACTACACTCTGTATTTATAGATTCATTTCAAATGAGATCAGATTGAGCTCCAACTGTAGCTGCAGCTGAGGGATCCATGAGCCATCATGCCAGCCAGCCAGGAAATAAACTTTACTTTCCAAAGGAAATAAAAATACAATGCATACATACATACTTAAGCAGGTAGATAGATAGATAGATAGATAGATAAGCATGTTCAGTTTAGAAGAATGAATATAAACAAGCAAAGAATGCATGCATGCATATCAAAAGTTGGCATGTACTGCTACTGCTACTGCTTGCCTCTGCTGCTATTGAATATTTATAATTACCTGAAATTGTTCCTTTCACTACAAGTAAATGCAACTTTTCCATTAATTAAAACTAAATTGTTCCTTCATGATATTCTCTCTTCATCTACCCCTGGGAGTATTTCTAACTTGAAAATCTCTAGTGAACTGCCTGATGATGTACTGGCAGTACAAGCTCTCTTCTTTTCTTACATTAGCTTGTTCTGTACCTTTTTCTGTTAACTGATTAAAGCTGGTCTTTTCATATGGACATCCCTTTCTTTCTCCTCTTGGCTTAAGCCCTAAACCCTAAAGCTGGTCTTGTGGCCTCATCCACTAACTAATGCAGGTCTTGCATTGCACACTGCCTTATAGCTGGTAAAAAGAGCTTTGATAGGCTTGTGCATGGAAGATAGACACAAATGTTTTTTCTGCATCGAAGCATGGACACAAATGTTGATATTCTTAGTCAGTGTTTTTTCTCTTTCGCCATTGATAGGCTAGTGCATGGAAGCTAGAACTCCAAGTACTTGTTTGTGGTATGGCAGTAACCAGTAGCTTACCAATTCATGGTGTTTGGGGTATGGAGAAATAACATGTCTACAACTATCAGACCATCACAAGTATCAACAGAACATGTCTACAACCATGTAACAAATCATGTCTAGTTGATCTGATGTAACAAATCTGACCATCACAAAAATCAAAAGAACATCTATACACCATCATTCAAGCCATCACAAGCATAATAGAGCAATGGTGTTTTCTTCAGTTACCTTTGATCTGGCTGCTTGGAATCCACTGACCTTCAGATCCGCTGACCAATCCACTAACCTGTTGTTCATCAAAAGGAAAAATAAATGAGCATACGTGGTGAGTAGAAGGGATTGGGGATTTAGGGTTTCTGTATGGGGTTAGAACTAGTCAAGTCTGAATATTACACAACCCTGAACATTACACAATCCAAACTACAGAACATACACTGTATTCAGTGATCTTTCTAAACAAGCTACAGAACATACACTGTATTCAAACTTGCTGCTATTTAAGCAAGTTTTTGTAAGAAAACTGATTAGGACCCCCAAAAAACTTGCTGCATTTCAATCAGACCAAATGTTTCACTTAATTTTATGAGTTAACTGAATTTACATTTAATTCAGTTAACCAAAATTACACTGAATTTTACTGTCAATTAAAATTCAGTCAGTACATTCAGGTGCGCATGCATTTCGAACCCGTGTCCCCAGGGCCAGCAATTCTAACAGGCCGACGGACGATTCGATTCGAACTACGAGGGTAGGGAAAGACGATTGCTGAATTTGAAATCGCCTACCTGGGCTTGAGGGAGGTGTGGGCGGCGAGGTCGCGGGAGGAGTACTTCCTTGGCTCGCCGGCTGCTGCGGAGGTGACCGCTGGTGGAGGACGGCAGGGGCAGCTGGGCAGCGTCGGGTTCGGCCGGCTGGGCGCGCCGCCGCGGCGGGCCGGCAGCGGTGGCGGCGGCTAGGAACCCTAGTTGTCGCGCTCGGGAGGGAGGTTGACGCAGGCGGGGCCGCGGGGGGAGGGGGACGGCGAGGGCGCGGGCGCGGGCGGAGGG
>NC_041385.1:820024823-820025364 GCF_002162155.2 Triticum dicoccoides
GGGGACGGTGAGGGAGGTGGTCGGGTGCGACGGGGGAAGCGAGCACGGCCGGGGACGGCGAGCACGGCGAGCACGGTCGGTGTGGGGGGAGATGAGGCAGGGGAGGGATTAGAGATAAATGTGAGGGGATTGGGGATTTTAATTTAGTGTGGGGGAAGGCTTAGCAGTGGCGCACCACCCAGGGGTGCGCCATAAGTACATCCATAGCAATGGAGCACCACCGAGGGGTGTGCCATAAGTAATTTAGCCCGACTTGTCAGGTTATATACCACCTAACCCTATATACAACAGAACCTGCCCACTAGCCTGACTGGTTAGTACGTAGCACCCACACCAGGAGGACCTGGGTTTGATTCCCATGCTCCCCAATATTTTTTTATGCATTTTAAATCCTGTTTGATATTTATTTGTGTTTAAATATGTTCAAAATTGTTTAAATCATAACAGTAATATTTTTTTTATAAAAACAGAAATATTTTTTTAAAAAATATGTTCAAATTTGTTACTTGAAAATATCATCGGCGGCGGCGGTGGAGCGGGG
>NC_041385.1:820025668-820052055 GCF_002162155.2 Triticum dicoccoides
TTGAGCGGGGGAGGGTGCGGGGGGGCGGGTGCTCAGCGGCGGCGGTGGAGCGGGGGAGGGTTGCGGTGGGTCGTCGGTGGCAGTGGAGCTAGCGGGGGAGGGTGCGGGTGGGATCGAGATCGAGATGGAGGGGGATCGAGATCAAGTGTCCTCATGAATTCAAAAAGTGCCCATGAAATTTAAAAATATTCGTGATATCAAAAAGTGCCCATGAAATACAATCGAGAAATGAAGACTACGATTTAAATACAATCGATCTTAGATAGCTATCTGTTCACAATCTTCTTGCCCTTCTTTTTCGCAAATGGAGTTCTTCTGTGGAACGGACGTCCTTTAGGTAGGGTTGTCCTGCTTCTTCTTGTGGTGTGTGCTGCTACTTCATCGTCGTCGTCATGTTCGATCTTCGGGTCGCCATACTTGTCGAAGTCTTTCTCATTGGCTACTCCATCCATTCCGATGATCTTCCTTTTGCCTCTCCTCATGACAACACGACTGGGCTTTGGCGGGTCGGTAATGAAGAAGCATTGGTCCACTTGGGAAGCCAGTACCCATGGCTCATTTTTCGCGGTGACGTTTGCGCCCGCGGTCTTGGATTTGGCTTCGGGTATAACCATGGTGGTGAAATATCAGTCTTCTTTTAGGACGCTCTTGGCCATCTGACACGGAACATCTGCACCTTCTCTCCAGCGTAGCTCAGCTCCCAGATCTCCTCGATCCTTCCGTAGTATCTGTCCTTGTCCTTACCGGTGTAGGATTCCATCGTTACCCCGGAGTTCTGATAACCATCGCTCTTCATGTCCTTGTCCTTGGTGTAGAATGTGTAGCCGTTGATATCGTACGCCTCATAGGTCATCAGGTTGTGCTCGGCACCCTGTGACAAGGCGAATATGAGTTGTTCTTTTGCGGAAGAATCTTCATGTAAAGGGTACGATAGAAGCTTCTGCTTGAACCAACGCGTGAAACATGAGTTGTGCTCTTTGAGTATATCTTCGTCCGTCCTCTGTTGGCCTCGGTCATTGTACGTCTTCTCAATAAAGGTTTTGTGCTCTACCACCCAAGGATCGACCATGTCTATGTGTTGTAGCACGACTAGGTTTGCTCTTTCAAAGTCGGCGAGTCAACCCTTGAAGTGGACATGCATTTCGCGGCGACCCTCACGGTGACCCCATCCAGCGAGCCTGCCGAGGTGCCTATTGACGGGCAGACCAACGGGGTTCTCGATGCCTAGATAATTCGTGCAGCAGGAGGTGCACTCTTCGATCAGAAAGCCCCTGGCTATACTTCCCTCTGGACGTGACATGTTCCGAACGTATCCTTTGATGACACCATTCATCCTTTCACACGGCATCATGCTGTGCAGGAACATCGGCCCGAGTTGGATGATATCCTCCACGACATGGACCAGCAGATGCACCATAACATCGAAGAATTCGGGCAGGAAGTACATCTCAAGCTCGCATAGTATCACCACGATCTCTTCCTATAGCCTTCTGAGTTGCCTCACGCCAATCGACTTCCGAGAGATGACGTCGAAAAAGTTGCATAGGCCAAATAGCGTTTCACGGACGTGCGCGTCCATGATCCCACGGATTGCAACTGGAAGTATCTGCGTCATCAGCACGTGACAGTCATGAGACTTCATCCCGCTGAACTTCTGCTTCGCTGGGTCTAGGTATCTGCTTATCTTCCCCGCGTAACCGTAAGGAAGTTTTACTCCTAGGAGGCAGGTGAAAAACTGCTCGATCTCCTCCTGACTTAGAGTGAAGCACGCGGGAGGGTAGTCATTTCTGGTCTTCTTGGCCTTTTTGCCTTTGCGACGATTTTCTGTGTCCTGCTTCGCCTCATCATCATCATCATCATCATCATTAGCGTAAAGCTCCTGCCTGATGCCCATTGATTTCAAGTATGCCCTTGCTTTCGGCCCATCTTTGGTCCTCTCTGGCATGTTGAGTAGGGTACCAAGCAGACTCTCGCACACGTTCTTCGTGATATGCATGACATCAAGGCTGTGAGGCACACGGTGGATCTTCCAGTATGGCAAGTCCCAAAAAACAGACCTCGTTTTCCATACCTTCAGCAGCGGCTCTGGCGCCTTTCGCTTCTTTCCCGGCTCTGGCGCCTTTTGCTTCTTTCCCGGTAGTGGGCAGTCTTTCCAATTTTTCAACAGCTCGTCTATTTCCTCGCCGCTCCTCATACACGGGCGTTTTCGGGGTTCGGTTTCACCATCGAACAGATCCTTGCGTTTCCTCCA
Source organism: Triticum dicoccoides (assembly GCF_002162155.2). Classification (NCBI taxonomy): domain Eukaryota; kingdom Viridiplantae; phylum Streptophyta; class Magnoliopsida; order Poales; family Poaceae; genus Triticum; species Triticum dicoccoides. The sequence continues at coordinate 820,027,920 of NC_041385.1, forward strand.
CGGGTCATCGTCGCGAAGCCACCTTCGATGTCCCATGAACACGGTTTTCGAAGACCCGGGATCTCTATCTAGCTGGCGATACGTTGTGTCATCCATGCACCTTACGCATCCAGAAAATCCGTGGACTACCTGCCCCGCGAGATATCCGTAACCAAGATAGTCGTGCACCGTCGTGAGCAGTGCGACTCTCATAGGGAAATATTCTTTCTCTGCAGCGTCCCACGTATTGGCTGGCGTTTTCCACAGCGTGTCTAGCTCCTCCTTCAGCAGCCCCAGATACAGATTGATGTCGTTCCCTAGTTGTTTCGGCCCTTCAATTAGCATACTCATGTGAATGTACTTCCTCTTCATGCACAACTAGGGGGAAGGTTGTACATCCACACAAACACAGGCCAGGTGCTATGTGTGCTTCACTGGCTGCCAAACGGATTGACTCCATCGGTGCTCGCGCCCAGCACGATGTTCCTTGGATCCTTCCCAAATTCTGGGTATTCGAAGTTCAACGCTTGCCACTGGCTCGCATCCTTAGGGTGACTCATCATCTTGTCTTTTTTATTTATCTCCGGATCATTTCCGTCATCTTCCCGCTTCTTCTCCTCCCTATCCGCGTGCCAACGCAGGAGCTTTGCTACCTTAGGGTCCGCGAAATACCGCTGCAGACGAGGAGTGATCGGAAAGTACCACACCGATTTTCAAGGAGCTTTCTTCCTCTTCTTGTATCGACTGACGCCGCACACCGGACATATGGTAGACTCCGCATGCTCGTCCCGATAAATGATGCAATTGTTCATGCACACATGGTATTTCACGTGCGGTAAATCCAAAGGACACACGATTTTCTTCGCCTCCTCGAAACTGGTCGGGCACTTGTTCCCCTTGGGAAGACGTCCGTGCCGGAATGACATGTTCTCGTCGAAGCATGCGTCGGTCATTTTGTGTTTTACCTTCATCTCCAGAGCCATGAGCGTTACTTTCAGGCGGGTATCCTCGGGCCTGCATCCTTCATACAATGGAGTAACCGCGTCTATCTCCAGTTGATCCAGCTTGGCTTTCTCTCGGGCGGCATCTCTTGCGTTATCCGTCTGCTTGCGAAGCAGCTCTTGAATATGAGGGTCCTGCACCCAGCCTCCATTGTCGTCTGCTCCGGCATCTTCATCTTCATGATCATGCCTTTCGTCTTGATCTTCCTCATCATCATGTACGACATCTTCTACATGATGATTGTGTACATCATCACCGTCGTGATCATGTCCTGGAGATTCTTCGTCTTCTCACCCGCCCTCGCCGCGGTGGTTGTCTTGTTGCCCTTCCTCATTTCTTGCCCGACCCCCATGGACAACTTCATAGTCATCTTCATCACCTTGCCACCGATAGCCATCCATGAAACCACGCAAGAGCAGGTGGTCCCGCACCTGCCCGGAATCCGGGTCCGCAATAAGGCTCTTCAGCTTGCATCTTCGACACGGACATCATATCTCCGTCTCGTTCTTTTGAAGCATCTCGTCCTTCGCGGAGCTCAAAAACCTATTCACGATGCCTTCGGTCATCGTGCGGACCATGGTCGCCTGCGGGGTAGAGCAAAACGATATTTTAGAACCAAGAAAAAATTTGGCATGACCTTCCCTAAAAATAGGACCAAAAAGAATGCATAGTGCCAAAATTCTCGCCGAAACGGAAATGAATCAACATTCCGGCAAAATATTGGTAACTATCGCATTTCAAATACCGGTACCTGCAAACACAAACATATATGCAACACCACAAACACGAGCAACACCACAAACATACATAGATATAGCTAGGCCACAAAAAATGCATGTGCACATTGTTGGAGCGAGCTAGGGAGAAAAAAAGTAGATCTACATCATGAAGATAGCTTTCCCCTTACTTACCTATCAATAAAAAGGTAATTTCACCACTTAATTTTGATGAATCTATGGTGGAAATGAGGTGAGGAGGAGGAGGCAGCCGAGACAAGCTTGAAGGAGGAGGTGGAGAGAATGAAGTGGGAAATTGAGTGGGTAGGTGGGCTGTCCAAAATATCTTGTTGGTCCTAGGTTACTAATGGCGCACCAGCATAAAATGCGCCATTAGTAACCCTGGTTACTAATGGCGCACCGGCTGGTGGTGCGGCATTAGTACTTTTTGCAAAAAAGTAAAAAAAACATATGTATACTAATGGCGCACTGTGGAAAAGTGCGCCATTAGTAGTTTAAACTAGTAATGGCGCACTTTGGCACAGTGCGCCATTAGTAGGTTTGCAAAAAAGTAAAAAAAAAATATATATATACTAATGACGCACTGTGTTGGTCAATGGCGCACTTTGTCACCCTGCGCCATTAGTTTGTATGGAAAAATGGGAAAAAAAATCAATAGTAGTGGCGCACCGTGAGCACGGTGCACCATTAGAATCAGTCCTATCTATAGCCCTTTTCCTAGTAGTGATGGATGGATTGATCTATCATTTCAACATGTATGGCCACTCATCCACTCTGATTGCTGCTACTTACTGCATCTATATTATGATCCATGCATGCACACATCATTCATATGCACTGCAAGTACTGCTGGTAAGGCTAGCTGCATGTGTAGTACTTGATTTTGTTGATTTGTTCAACGATCAATCTGCTTAGTTGTTTCACAGGGCTGATTTGCGCCACTGACCTTGTTGTATGTGACTCACCCGATTCAATCGTACACTAATCATGCACGCAAATGTGTATGATCAAGGTCAAGGACTCACGAGAAGATATCACAACACAACTCTAAAAGTAAAATAAGTCATACAAACATCATATTACAAGCCAGGGGCCTCGAGGGCTCGAATACAAGTGCTCGAACATAAACGAGTCAGCGGAAGCAACAATATCTGAGTACAGACCTAAGTTAAACAAGTTACCATAAGATGGCTAGCACAAACTGGGATACAGATTGAAAGAGGCGCATGCCTCTTGCCTGGGATCCTCCTAAACTACTCCTGGTTGTCGGCGGGCTAAACGTAGTAGTAGTCACCTCCAGTGTAATAGGACTCATCGTCGACAGTGGCGCCTGGCTCCTGGGCTCCAACGTCTGGTTACGACATCCGAGAAGAAGAGGAAAACGGGGGAAAAGAGGGAGCAAAGCAACCGTGAGTACTCTTCCAAAATACTCGCAAGCAAGGAGCTACACTACGTATGCATGGGTATATGTGTAAGGAGGCAATATCAGTGGATTGAACTGCAGAATGCCAGAATAAGAGGGGGATAGCTAGTCCTATCGAAGATTACGCTTCTGGCAGCCTCCATCTTGCAGCATGTAGAAGAGAGTAGATTGAAGTCCTCCAAGTAGCATCGCATATCATAATCCTACCCGGCGATCCTCCCCTCGTCGCCCTATGGGAAAGCGATCACCGGGTTGTCTCTGGAACTTGTCAGGGTGTGTTTTATTAAGTATCCGGTTCTAGTTGTCATAAGGTCAAGGTACAACTCCGGGTCGTCCTTTTACCGAGGGACACGGCTATTCGAATAGTTAAACTTCCCTGCAGGGGTGCACCACATAACCCAACACGCTCGATCCCCTTTGGCCGGACACACATTTCTCGGTCATGACCGGCCTCGGAAGATCAACACGTCGCAGCCCCACCTAGGCACAACAGAGAGGTCAGCATGCCGGTCTAACTCCTATAGCGAAGGGGTCTGGGCCCATCGCCTTTTGGACACCTGCACGTTGCGAGGGCGGCCGGAAGCAGACCTAGCCCCCTTAATACAAAAGCAGGCTTACGGTCCAATCCGGCGCGCGCCGCTCAGTCGCTGACGTCACGAAGGCTTCGGCTGATATCACGACGTCGAGTGCCCATATCTTTCCCGCGTAGTTGGTTAGTGCGTAGGCCAGACTCAGATCAAATACCAAGATCTCATCAAGCGTGTTCTTTTAAAGTAACCGCGGACGCCGAGCAGGGCCAGGCCCACCTCTCTCCTAGGTGGTCTCAACCTGCCCTGTCGCTCCGCCACATAGTAACAGTCGGGTGCCGTCGGGAACCCAAGCCCACCTCTACCAGGATGGAGCCACCTGTCCTTTCAGCCCCCACATCGAAATCACTTGCAGGTACTCAACGAGCCAACCCGACTTTAGTCACCATCAGTATAGTATGTAGGTATGTATAGTATGTACCCGTGAGCACCTCCCGAGTGATCACGACCCGATAGTATAGCAAGGCAGACTGACAAGAATGTAGGGCCACAGATGATAAACTAGCATCCTATGCTAAGTATTTAGGATTGCTGGTAAGGTATCAATAGATGTAGCAACAATGACAGGCTATGCATCAGAATAGGATTAACGTAAAGCAGTAACATGCTACACTACTCTAATGCAAGCAGTATAGAGGAGAATAGGCGATATCTGGTGATCAAGGGGGGGGGGAGGGCTTGCCTGATTGCTCTGACAAGGAGGGGTCGTCAACTCCGTAGTCGAACTGAGCAGCAGCAGCGCTGGTCTCGTAATCTACCGGAGAGAAGAGGGGGAAGAAACAATGAATACAATGGAAACATAAGCATGATGATGCATGACATGGCAAGTAACGGCACTCGGTGTGCCCTAACGTGGTAGTAGGTGATACCGGCGAAGGGGAGAAACATCCGGAAAAGTATCCCCGGTGTTTCGCGTTTTCGGACAGATGATCCGGAGGGGAAAAGTTGCGTGTTCCCTATTCTAGGGATGTGTGGCGAACGAACGGGCAGCGTATCCGGATTCGTCTCATCGTTCTGAGCAACTTTCATGTACAAAGTATTTTCATCCAAGTTACGGATTATTTTATATTAATTTTTAAAATTTTAAATCATTTTCTAAATTATTAATTACTAAATTAATTCAAAATTAGCATTACTGCATCAGCATGATGTTAGCATGACATCAGCAGTCAACGGAGGTGTTTACTGGTCAAACTGACATGGGGGTCCCGCATGTCATTGACTGATTAGTACACTAACAGTTAATTAGGTTATTAGATTAATCTAACTATGATTAATTAATTTTTTAATTAATTAATTATTATTAATTCTTTTTAAATTCCTTCTCTTTCTTTCTTTTTAAACCGTTCCAGGGGGTGGGCCTCGACTGTCATAGGCCCTTAGTTTAACTAAAACTTATCCTTTTAAAGAGTACACGGGTCCCACATGTAATAGACTCAGGTTTTATTCAGAGAGCTATTTAGTTATTCCTAATTAGTTGGGGCCCACATGTCATAGTGACAGGGGCAACTAATAGGGTAATTAGTGCCCCTAATTAACCGGACACGTCATGTGGCCGGAGGTAACCATCGGTGACGCCTAGGCATGGTGGAGGAGCATCGAGCGATGGTTCGGCGAGTCGAGCACAGCTACAAGTAGCTGTGACTCGGTCGCATCCACTGGTGGTGCAGTTGGGACCTGGGGGTGGCCGGAGAAGGCCAAAACGACGATGGCCGTCGGCGGCGATGTCACGGGTTCGACGGGGTTGCGGCGAGCGGTGTAGGGCACGGCCAAGCATGCGCGGGCGCGCGCGCTTGAGGGCGCAGGCCACGTCTAGGGGGTAGACTGGGCGAGGCAAGGCGCGGGTGGCGCACAGCCCTACGAGGCGCGGTCAGCGTCGAGCTAGCGGCGCGCGAGCGGGAGCGCGGTGACCATAGGGAGGGAAGATGGGGTCGGGCGGGGAGGTCCTCACCGGCCCTGTAGAGGTGCATGGCTGTGCTCGGGGAGGACCAGAGCTACGGGGCGACGGCAAGTCGGCGTCGGGGCGGCGAGCACGACGCGGACAAGGTGGCGCGGGTCGGGCGGAGCCGGCGAGGCGACGGGTGGACGACGACCCGAGGCAGGAGCGCGACGTCGAGGCGGCGGGGGCGTCCAGCGAGGCGGGCGACGGGGAGAGCGGCGCCGTTGTCGGGGCCTCAGGCGGCGGTGGTTGGAGACGGGCGACAGGGATGACGGGGCGCCGGCGATGGGCGCATGGGCAAGGCGCCCCGATCCAGATTGCGTTCGGGAGGAGGAGACGAGGACGACGGGGTTCGCGACGGAGGGGCGATGAGGTCGGCCCGATCCGATCTGGATTGGGGGAAGAGGGGGAGGCGAGTAGGGAAAGTTGGGCTGACCGGCGGGCCGTCTGGCCGGGAGGGTTTATTTTATTTTGTTTTCTGGTTTTCTTTTCCTTTTATTCTTTTTCCTTTCTGTTTTATCTTAGTTACACTTTATTTTTAGTTTAGGAAAATATGACAATAGCTCCAAAAATAGTGTTTCATAATAACCCACTACCCTAAAAAGTTTAAGATCAAAATAAAATAGTTTATGATTTTATAAGATATCAAAGGCACTTATTTATTCGTTTCAACTACTGTTTTAATCATTTTAGAGTATTAAAACTTTTATAAAAGTGGGGTTTCTTCACCACAATTAACTTTGCATTACTTGGCACAACCTGGACATTTTAGTTTTAAAGTTTGAATTTTTTTTGTTGTTTGCCTTTAATTCAATTTTGAACTTGAATCGGTTTTGAACTAAACCGAGATTAACTATAGTGACAGAGGTGCCGTGGCATCATTAGTAGCGAATTACTGTAGTCTGATTATTCGGACGTCACATTGTAACATATGTTTTCTCCAGACTTGAAGCAGTTCAGACAATGGGGGAGCTCCACGCCGAGTAATTCAAGACTCCTGGAGTTCAAGTAACCACAGGTTTGTTCATCACAGCTGAACTCACACACAATGACTCTGACCAGGCATTCCGTATCACGAAGTTGAAGTTTTGACTTTTGTTTGCAGCTAGAACGGCATCATCCACACCCTGCCTGCTTCCACCCCGTACGTCTCGATTTGATTCCGCCTAAATTTTACACTAGTTGTTTCCTTGTTTACCATGCTCACACAAGTTTGGCCCTTTCCATTCCTTTTCTGCTTAAGTATTAAAAAATTCTTCTATCTACAAGGCAGCCTTGTGCATGTCAATATTTGGTTATTCAACTAGCCAAATCCCTTCTTTGATTTGATGATGCTAGTAGGAAATGCCCTGTTTTGCAACTTGCTTATATTGGAGAAAACAAGCCAGGGAGTCTAGTCTTTCTTGCTACATATACATACACTACTAAGGAAAAATCTATACACAGAATCTTATCAGCAGCGTGCTTTAAAATAAGGTGCTGCTGCTAATTAGCAGTAGCGAGCTCAAGCATAACTCGCTGCTGAAATAAATATAGCAGTAGCGCGCCCGCTCAAAGACGTGTTGCTGCTATAATTCTCACGAGGCCGTCGCGAGGCTAGTTATAGCAGCAACACGTTATAACGACGAGCGCTAATGCTACGTAGCATAGTAGCAGCGCATTTCGCCAATAAGCGCTACTGCTAAGTTTACTACAAAAATTTAGTCCCACCTCACACCGTGAAGAGAGTTTCTACCACCTTAAATATGTTACTTCTCAAACTTTGACAAGCACTTGGTCTTCATTGAACTCTATGTGCAGAATCTGTGGCTGCAATATGAGTCTTCACTGGTTCCTAAACCGCTGAGGACTCATATTGACAAATCAGATTGTACACAAAAAGATCGTTGATGACACATAGCAGTAGCGCTTCTTTGTGAAAGGCGCTGCTGATAGGTAGTTTAACAGTAGCGCCTTTCTCTACAGCGCGCTACTGCTAAGCCATTCCATCTCCCACCCCCAGCTCCTCTATCCGATCCACTCACAGTGACACACTCACTGGATCCCCTCTCAATCCCCCGCGCCGGTCCTCCCCCGTCGCTCCTCCTCCCTCTGCGTCGCCATCACCTCCTCCTCCTTGCTGGACTCGGTACCGGCCTCCTCCTCCGTCCTCCCTCCACTCGCCGCTGGCCGGCCTCTCCTCGCTCCGCCTTCCTCCTCCGTCCTCCCTCCACTGGCCGCCGGTCGGCCCCTCCTAGATGGGCCTTCCTCCTCCGTCCTACTCTCTTCTCCCTCCTCGAGTCGCCCCTCCTTCTCCCTCCTGCCTGCTACATTTTGATTTGGTAGGCTAGTTCATATGCAACATTTTGATTTAGTTGATATGATTTAGTTGATTTAGTAGGATAGTTCATTTAGTTGATTTAGAACATTTTGATTTAGTTGATTTAGTAGGCTAGTTCATTTAGTTGATTTAGAACATTTTGATTTAGTTGATTTAGTAGCTAGTTCATTTAGTTTATTTAGTATGCACCATTTTATTGTTATTTTTTCTATACATTTATAGGTACGTAGTTTTTTTAATAAGTTACTTTTTGGCAAAATGTAGGTGGTACCTTGTCATCAAATTGCTTCTCGCGGAAGAACCAAAAATATCACATGCTACTGTTTTTCTTTCCTGTGAAGTGGATCGTTAATCGTTTGCTTATATTGCTTTAGGAAAAATGGCGCCACCACCACCACCACTATGTCGACTGTGCAAGTCAAGGTGCGCCAGCAGCCTTGTAACTGGCAAACTGTTCGGCATCTACTTCCAGCCGAGTTTTCGTCATGCGGCGGTAAGAAATTAGATGAAATGTAATAACTATTTTATTTTTAGTGTTGGCATTACTGCATTGTGTCATTTTGTTTATTTTACATAGATCGTCCCATGCAATGTGAGGTTGAAATTCAACAAGCTGACAGGAGACACTGTGACATTTGAGGCTCCTGAGGGGTCGTACACTATGGAGGTCGAGAAAGGATGCAATATGTCGCAGATTGGAGGAGATGGATGGGCCCATTTCGTCGCTCGCATGCGTCTTACTGGTGGTGAGTTGATCAGCTTCTCCTTCAGAGCAGAAAGACCCAAGCTGGCTGCCATTTATTTCAACCTGGTGGAAGATGATGAAGATGATGAAGATGATGAAGATGATGAAGATGATGAAGATAATGAGGACCCACTCGATGAAGATGATGAGGACCCACTTCATGAAGCCATCGTAGCTCAAAGAACAAGGCTGAGCGAGGAGGAGGTGTCCAACCTGTGGGATATAATTCCGTCACGTGCTGACTTTGTCGGGGTGCCATTCGTGACCCGCCTGACAAATACCATGGTTGATCGACATGATATAGTATGTTATACTTACAAATGCAAATTATCCGATGAAATACTTAGTGTAAAGTCCAATGATATGGTATGTTGTGTGGAATCTAGTCGATGATATATGTTTTAGTGTAGAGTTCGATCACATGCTTATTAGTGTAGAATCTATGGAAATTATTAATAGTGCAGATAATCCATATGTACTTATTTGCGAGGCTATTTATTAATTGATATGTTTTTATTATTCAGAAATTGGCAAAGAGCATATCTGTGAGTTATGGTATCGAGCCTGATGAAGAAGTCTCAGCTGGACTACGCTTTACTGCAAGCCTTACTGCAAGGGGCTCTGTCACAATCTGTACTTACCGCGTGGACATGGACGGTCGCACACACTTAAACTCGGTTGGGTGGAAGAAATTCCTCGATGGAAAGAATCTTCGTGTTGGACAGACCATCTTAATTACTATCAGGAACACCAACCGCCCAGGCTTATGTATAGTACGTAGCGTCGACCAAGCACGGACATAAGAGAGGACACTTCTCTCTATTAATTATAGCTAGCTAACACAATATCTCTATTAATTATAGCTAGCTAACACAATATATGAAACACCTAAATTAACCCCCGAAAACCCCCAAACCCCCCCCTCCCTTCAAAAAAAAACAAAAACCCCAGCCACAGAAATGCTGAAGCGTGAATGCCTATTGGTCCCGGTTGGTGCCAATAGAGGAGAAGAAAAAATAGCCGGGACTAAAGGCCCTCCTGCCTGGGCTCCGGGCACAGGCCACGCGGAGGCCCATCTGTCCCGGTTCTGTATTGAACCGAGACTAAAGAGACAGGGCATTAGTACCAACCCTTTAGTCCCGGTTCAGGAACCGGGACAAAAGGCCCTTACGAACTGGGACAATAGGCCCGTTTTCTACTAGTGAGAATGGAAAATTGCCATTGATCTTTGTAGGATGACCTTAAGTCTCCGCGTAGCACAAAGAATTCGGTCCACCCCAAGGAGATGAAACACCAATGCTCCAACAACATGCCCGTAAGTTCAAAAATATAGCTCCAAACAGAGAAGGCAATAACCATATGCTTCTCTATCCCGTGTGTAAACTCACGTGCTTCACCGTGTAAAATAGAGGAGCGCTGAAAAAACAATTTAGCAGGATATATATTATTGTAAAATTAAGTTTAATCGTGGAAGATAGACGCGGCACACAGTGGGCATGAATTTGCAGCGAAGGGACTTGTCCTTGTCTCGTTTCTGCTTGGAGAGTCAACCACTCGAGTTGCCAAAGACCAAACACAGTAGACATGTCGGTATAGCAGCAGTACCACCAGAACTTCTCCAGCTTTGCTGCCAAGATAGAGATGTTGACCTTCGAAACGAGTAAGAACATGAGCAATTGCTTAACCGAGGGGCAACAATTTTGACATGGTGTATACCTGCTGCCTCGATGTCCACCATAACAAGCTCCTGCAGCGACACCAAGTGAATCGTCAGGTCGTCTCAGTGCAAAATGTCTGACATCACCACGAGCCTCGGGCGATGATTGCCTTCGATATCATCTAGAACTACATATGTGTGTGTGGCTATATCATTTAGAACTACATATGTGTGTGTGGCTATATCATCTAGAACTACATATGATGATCGTCGTCGATATCATCTAGAACTACATATGATGATCGCCGTTGATATGACCTTGTACTGCTTGAGGATGCATGTTGACTATGCATGAAATTGTTATCTAGTACTCCCTTCGTTCCAAATTACTCGTCGTGGTTTGAACTAAAACCACGACGAGTAATTTGGAACAAAGGAAGTACTACCCAGTAATGGTTTATGAATTTGATATCTACTAGCAGTACCTAGTATCTAGTATCTGAAAGGGAAACTGAAAGGGAAAGGGGTACAGGGGAAAACGATGAAAGATATAGCAGTAGCGAGGGACTGCGAAATCGCTACAGCTAAGTAATAGTAGCGCGTTCATAAAAAGCGCTACTGATATCGCCAACAGTAGTACTGCGGGTAAGGACCACGCTACTACTATAAGTTAATTGTAGCGCCTTATTAGTAGCGCCGCCACCCGCGCTGCTGCTAGCCTCAAAGCCCGCGCTACTACTAGGGTTTTCCCTAGTAGTGATATATGCTTGTCAAAGTAGGAGTAGAATGCAAGGGACGCTCTCGTCTTCTTGCAAGTAATCTCTAAGTGTGCACACCACAGCATCTCTTGAATCAAATTTCAGTGATTTCGTTACCGTACCAAGTACCAACCCAACATGAGAGGCCAGCCAGTCACTTCTGTTCGAACTCGCCCTTTCTCAAACTAAACTCCACATTTATTATTAGTTGAAGCTAGCTACTGTCTGTCACCACTGCTAGGACCATTACAGTTCCTGTTCTTGTGTGTGCACTTTTTTTTATCTTGTGTCAGGTGAAGCAGTGAAAGGCGGCGGATCGTGACCACTATTTTTCTTGCTTGTAACAAATACCTTATACAGCTTGAATTGTCCAGTTGTCGGAGATCTGTTTGGTTATTTTTAAAATCCATACCAAAAAATTGTTGGAAACTAAGACTTGGATTCATCAATAATGTTTCTAAACCATGGACTAATCTGCTTAGCAGTTTAATAGGGCTGATTTGCGTCACTAACCTTGTTGTAACCTATTTTTGCTACAGGCAGAGGACTTGATACAGTTCAGACAATGGGGATACTCCACCCCGAGGACTTCGAGACACTCTGAGACTCCTGGAGATTAGAACACGTTCAACCTCTTCTCTTTCTCTTGGAGGAGGAAGAGGAAGAAGAAACGATGACGCGTGCGGCGTGGGCGGTGATGCGGTAAGCCGTGGTGGTGCCACTGCTGCCGCTGGCCGTGGACCTCTGCGCCAGCATGTCCCTCTGCGCCTTATTGTTGCTGTGCTCCAACGCCGTGAGCGCCGCAACCCCAGCCCAAGAATTAACAAGGCGGAGCTGGAGGATTGCCATGACGACGACCTAGAGTTGAGTGGCGCAGACCGGCCCATGGTCCTGGTCCAGATCCCCATGTTCAACGAGAAACAGGTTAGTATACACACGCAGTGGTGTACTCCATGGATCAATTGATCTATCATTTCGATATGCATGACCACTCGTTCACACTGATTGCTGCTACTTGCTGCACGCGTATGATGATGCATCCATGCACACAGCATTCATATGCACTCTGAGTACTGCTGGTAAAGCTAGCTGCATGTGTAGTACTTGATTTTATTTCTTTCTTCAACGATCAATCATGCAAGAGCTTCTTTACAACTCTATTAAATTTGTCCCTCTCAACATATGCTAGCAGCACTGCCCCCAGCCCCAATGGCATCTACCTAGACGTGAACGGCATCATCCACACCCTGATTCAACCCCGAGTACCGCGTATGTATCGATTCCGCTAAGCGTTAGTTTTTCCCTGCTTATCGTGCTCACCCAGTTTTGCCCTCCAATACCACAAGCTGCTTTTCATTCAACCCCTAAACCAAGCTTTTTGTTTAGATTGAGCATAATATAGATGTTTTTTGAACCCTAAAAACTTATCTGCGAGCAGCATCTACTCAAAGAAAACCACCTCTGTATCCAAGGCGGTGAGTAATGCCTAGATGCATTCTCTTTGTCATTGGCTCTTGATTGGTAAGTACTGAAATGTTTCTTTAGATTGCAGCTTTTCACCCAGAAGAGGTTACGCTAGTCCAGTTCCAAGATGTTCTCCATTTGCTCCTAGAAGGATGTAAGTCATTTCAGAGTGTCATTGTGCCAATATCGCTGACAGGCATACCATAAATGTTGTAGCATGACCGAAGATTGTAGTTTGAGATGCAGAGTACACAAATATAGTTTTCTTCCGTCTCTACAATACAATATTTGGCTCTCTTTTGCCTTCTACATTTTGACTTCATGGTGCCTTTTTAACTGTTTGACAACACATCATCATCATCATCATCATCAAGGTTGAGTCTTTCTTGCATATCATCAAGGTTAACCAATGCAATCAGCGTGTTGCCAAGCATCACAAATGTCACGTTGGATCCATAACCCCTTATGTGTTGAACTTTCACTTGCAACCCCTTACGTGCATTCAATCCTATCCCTGGTCCACCTACTTATCGATCTACTTCTAATACGTTTCAAGAGACAGAACACTGAAAATGCGCTACGATGGGTTAAAATGGAAGCCAATATCTTGACAGTTTTCCCGAAACACCAATTTCATCTATGATTATTTATCCATAAAAAGGAAAAATCAGCAAAGAACATGTTTAGTGCCCAAAACATTAGTGCACTGCAATTTCTTTTGAACACTTCAGGGAAATAGTATAAGATTTTCACGTATCGTGTATTCATCTGCAGGACTAGCTGCTATTTGAGCCATATTTTTATGAATCTCAATCTGAAGCTTATCTAGTTATATAAGAATTACTCCCTCTGATCCATAAAAGGTGTCGTGGTTTTAGTTCAATTTTGAACTAAAACCACGACACTTATTATGGATCGGAGGAAGTAGCTAATTCCATGCAGCTCTAGCTCGAAATAAGAAGACAAAGCCTACTAATTATTCATGGATAATTACTCTGTCTTATCTTCCGTGAACCATTGGGACGGTAAAGTGAGTCATGTGTAGTAAATCTGATTGGTTATATAAGATGCTGCTAATTTGATGCAACTTTAGTTTCCAGTCATCTTTTTTAGCAGTTCTATAAGGAGCTGTCTATGCAGAGTATTGCTTGCATTTTATATCTGCTAACCATTCTTTCATTCTGCAGGGCACCTCCAGTGTGGATGTGAAGTCATCCAAGAAGGCTCGACCAATTCGCTCCCCTTCCCGATCAATTTCTCCCCATTGGTAATGTGTTTACCTATGTTAATATCGTATTCTTGTATCATTTTGGACCAGTGGTTTGCACATCTTCTATGAGATAAAGAAAACTTGCAGTTGGGCCTTTTACTTCAGTGCCATCTCCTGACCATTGTAAAGAAGAGTTCCATTTGTGTTGATATAAACTATGTTTCCATTTTCTTTTTATTTCTGAAAGGTTCTGCAATTGGATTAATTCACATCAAATTGAACTTTTCATTGCTCGAGTTCTTTTTGAAGGTGTTCATTTTGTTAATATATGCTATGACCAATGGAAAGACATTATTTCTAATGTCAATGGCTTTTATGCCACCTTTTTTTGCGCTTAGCATATGGAACAGTCATACTGAACTGGCTATGTTAATGCACTTTGATAGGGATGTAGAACGTGTATATTATACCATTGATCTCGGACGAACGAACTCTAGGGTCTTGATGGTTGAAATGGGTGTGGGTCTGTAATCATTATTCAGAAGGTTGAGACTCAAGCCACCCCTAAGGAGTTGATGGGTACAAGTCAGGTACCTATCTTGCTGTATTATTTCTATGCTTGTAAGATATCTTTTTCGTACATATCTCTGATGGTTTGATGTTCTATCGGTTGTTTTTTATGTTACTACTACTATCCGAGGTTGTTTCTCTTATGATTTTTTATGGTAGATGAAACTGTATGATTTTGGCGAATACATCTTTAGCAAGTTCAACCCATACAAGTTCACTCAAGTTTCCATGTGATTTTTCATAGTAGTACTTGTTGTACTAGATCTCAACACTAGCTTCTTCCATGTCAATGCACTAAAGTATCCATCTCTACTGATTCAAGCTCATGGACAACTAATTAAGAACTAACAAATTAACCAGGCATCTATTCCTTCTTTTCTTTTCATTCCAGACAAGGTGATCAGTCTTAATTTTTTCAAAAAGAATGCAACGACCCACTTTACATAACATGCTCCATGATTAGGACACACACTCCACAATACTTCTTCAAATTTCACATTCATTGATCGGTCTGAATGTTTGAGTTGAAACACACTCCTTCGTTGATTGTAACTGACTGAAAACGCTTCTTGCAGGGGCTCGCTGACCACAAGGATCAACTTGCATTGGAGCTCCTTTCTGCCCAAATATATAACCATTCAGACAGATCTTGTATCCACTGTCTTCGGTGACGGCGTGGTTTGGCCTTGGCTACAAACAACCAGCTCAAAGTACACTTGTCCTCCTTCGTCAAGCAGCTGAACACTTAGGTGCGTTCATATACTATGGCTCCATCTCCCCTGCTCTCGGGCTCTTCCACGTTGTTCGATCTTGGGGTCCGCTGCCTCTGTTTCCCGAGCCAAGTTTCAGGGCTTTTGGTTGTGGGTGGACCTAATTTATTAGTAAAACAATATGGCAGGAATGGATGATCTTGCCTGGTTGCAGTATACCCGTGTATGCATCAGCTGATATGATCTAGAAGCCAGAAGTTTGTGGAGGTGTTTTTGATTTAGAACTTGAACCTGATCGAGAATACTCCTTTCTAAACATACAAGTGTAGGCTTACCAGACAGGTTTATCACTGTTGCTTTCTTCACTAAAAAAATATAGTCGAGCCCCACTCAGGTTTATTAATGTTGTTCTGTGAGAGTGACATGTTGCTTGTTTCAAGCTTATTTACAAACAAGATGCATATGTTGAAACTTTATAGGGTTTATTATAGTTTTCCTTGGAGCTATTGAAAACATGGATATCTGCATGATCTTGCATACATTATTGCACCCTTTTAATTGAGTTTTCCTCCTAGTGTGTGCGACTAAAACCGTCCTGCCAGCAAACCTTTCTTGGTTTTAAAATAGCTTACTTGAGTTTAGTTTGGAGACCAACAATGTTTGGGCATGTGAGCCTGTGCTGCAAGCGTGTGTACTTAACCACTACATCTTATGCTTTGATTTTTGTTTGGCCAGAGGAGCGCCACCAACCCTTTGATCCTGAATGTTGCGTTCTGCTATAGTTTCTGCATATGTAGTCGTTTATGAATATTAACCAAATCACTAGTCTGTTATTAGTTTGGATAAATCCTGCCAGGAGGTAGTCAAGAGGACAACAAGTGTAGGGTCACTGATGAAATTCTATGTGTGGAGTGCCCCTTTCTTCTTAACTTAAAGAACATAGAGAGGAGTCAGTGCGGTTTGATACTGTTGTCATGTGTTTGTGACAACATGTGACAAGTTGCTTGTTTCAAGCTTATCTAAGAACAAACTGCATATGCTGGCAATTTCTTAGACATAGGTGTACAGAAAGGTATTGAAATCACGGATACCTGTGATGTCTTGCATATAGTGTTGCAACCCTTTTCTGCAATCTGGGGATATTTCTTGTTGTATGTAAAATTGAACCCATCCTACCAATAAACCCTTTTTGGTTTAAAACATAGCTTAGTTGTGTTTAGTGTGTAGACTCCAATGTATTGTCATGTGAGCATGAGATGCAAGTGTACTTGACCACTCAAAATTTTAATGAAAGAGTGCTTTGATTGATTTCTGGCCAGTTAAGTGCCACCAGTTAGCACACGTAACCTTATAGATCTGGCTAGCCCCCCTCCCCATTTTGTGTATATCATGGCCTATTTCTTGAAATCGCATAAAACTGTTTCCAAATAGTTTAATATGCTTCTTGTGCTAGAATATTAGATATATTACTAATTTTGTCATTATTAGGTTCAATAGCTACGATTGTATCACATACAATAAATGGCAATTTTTCTGCGTTCACTTCATGTTCACGTTCTCTCTGTACCATATTTTTTCCTTGCGACCTATTACTATTTCTATCATTCTTGTGCCTTAGATGATAATAGTCCATTGAAGTAATGTTGTCATGACATTGTATTTTTTTATCAAGATTCTGAATGCACAAACTCGTATTTATTTATAATATGAATGGTTGTTCTAGTTCATAACAACACTATGTTTGTTTAAGTTTAGTACCTTTTTATTTGTCGTACCTATGCGGGTATTTACTTGGATTGGGATAGCACTACTAATTTGTTAGGGTCAAATAATCAAAATTAAAATCAAATGTCAGCCAGCCAAGCAATGTCTGTGTGTCATTGTTTTACGGAATTGAATCATCCATACTTTACTTGCATAACATAGCATACATGGAGATGAGATGCGGTATGTACGTGTGGATGGATGCAAACTTGGTTTCCCGCCAAACTGGTTTTACTAGTAAAAGCAGGGGCATGACAGGGAAATGTACATGCAAAATTAATCAAAATCTCTTGGTTGAGTTGAAATACACTCCTTCGTTGATGATTGATTGGTTGTAACTGAAGTAAAACACTGTTTGCAGGGCTTGCTGGCCACAAGGATCAACTTGGACCTCCTCTCTACCCAAATATATAGCCAAAAGGTTCAGCCAGCTCTCGTATCCACCGTCCCTGGAGACGGCGTGGATCGCCCTTGGCCACAAACAGCCAGCTCAAAGTACACTTGTCCTCCTTCACCAGGCAACTCAACACTTGGTGCGTTTGTATACTATTGCTCCATCTCCCCTGCTCTCCGGCTCTTCCATGCTGTTTGATTTTGTGGTCTGTTTCCTTTGCTGCCCTAGCCAAGTTTCATGGCTTTTGGTTGTGGGTGGATGTGATTTTTTAGTTAAAAAGAATATGTGTGGGATGGACGATTGCATGGTTGCAGTATACCCGTATATGCTTGAGTTTATTTGATCCTAATGCCAGTAGTTTATGGGGTTCTGTCTAATTTAGAACTTGAACCAGATCAAGAATACTACTTTCTGAACCTACAAGTGTAGGCATATCATATATGAGTTACTTAGGTTTATTACTGCAGCGTTCTTTGACTTAAAGAAAATAGATGGGCCTCGGTCAGGTTTATTTCTGTTGTTCTGTGAGAGTGATGGCAAGTGACATGTTGCTTATTTCAAGCTTATGTACGAACAAGATGCATATGTTGGCACTTTATTTGGTTTATTACTGTTATTCTGTGAGGTACTGAAATCATGGGTACCTGCGTGACCTTGCATATAGAATTGCAGGCTTTTATTGAAGTTATGGGAGTTTTCCTCCCTAGTGTGTGAGAATAAAACTGTCCTATCAATAAACCCTTTTTTGTTTCAAAGATAGCTTAGTTGAGTTTAGTTTGTAGACCCCACTGTTTAGGCTTGCGAGCCTGTGTTGCAAGTGTGTGTACTTCCCCACTACAAGATTTCAACCATCGTGTGCTTTTATTTTTGCACAGAGGACCCTTTGATCCTGCATTTACTCGCTGTTGTAGTTTCTGTGTATGTGGCCGTTTTTGAATCTTAACCAATAAGTATTCTGTTATTAGTCTCTATAATTTCTATCAGGTAGTCTGGAGGAACAGGAAGTGTAGGGTCACTGATGTAATGAAATTCTATCTCTGGAGTGCCCCTTTCTTATTAACTTGAATAACGTAGAGGAGTCAGTTGTGTTTGATACTGTTGTCATGTGAGTGTGACAGCAGGTGACAGGTTGCTCGTTTCAAGCTTATGTAAGAACAAAATGCATATGCTAGCAATTTCTTAGACAGGGGTCTACTTGAGGGTACTGAAATCACGGATACTTGTGTTGGTATTGCGGGCCTGTTCTGCAAATCTTGTTGTTTTTCTGGTTGTATGTGAAATTGAACCCAACCCTACCAATAAACCCTTCTTGGCTTAAAACGTAGCTTAGTTGTGTTTAGTTTGTAGACTCCAATGTTTAGTCATGTGATCAGGTGGTTGTAAGTGTACTTGGCCACTCTTAAAGTTTGAACCATTCGAGTGCTTTGATTTTCTGGCCAAAGGAGTTATGGAGCACCACTAGTTGCCATCAGTAAGATTATAGATCTGGCTAGCCTGCCTCCCTATTTTGTGTATATCATGGCATATTTCTTGAAACCACCTAAAACTGTTTCAAATTAGGATTCTGAAAGAAGAGCCTCTTGTTTATTTATAAGTTAAATGGTTGTTCTAGTCGATAACAACACTATGTTTGTTTCAGTTTAGTACTTTATTCATTTTGTCTAAGAACCCTTTTCCTCTATCACCAGGACATGTCCAGACTGTGCTGATGGCAAGGAATGGCAAGCGTGATGCCATGTTGAGGAGAATAAATTCAAAAGCTTTTGGAAGGGCATAACTGGTTTGCCTTTGACAATAGGGACTCTTGCCGCCATGTGTTAAGCGACTCGGTTCCTTCTCCTGCACTATCACATATTCCTAGCCTTCGTGCTGTTGTTGTGATGTACCAACCATTGCACTAATGATCTACTGTTTGTTCATCATGCTTCCTAACTATCAGGCCTTCTGTTGGTTGGTTGCTGTGATACAAAGTTTTAGCTTGATTGGAATTGCGGATCTATGTTTGATTATACATATGAATATGCAAATAAGATAGTAGGCACTGGAAGTAATTTGTCGGTGCTGGGATTTTGAAAGTATGCGACCTGTTACTGAACCATTTTCCCCTCATTTTGTGGTCCAGTTGGGCATTAATTTTTGCTATGGCTCTTGTGAACTCATCAGCTATGTTAATTTTTATTAATGATTACGGTAGAAATTGATGATTAAGTTATAGCTAAGTTCATGGTTAGTAGAAAAAGGTACTACTATGCTTAGTTGGCACTATGAACTCACAGAAAAGAGAGAGGTTAATGGTTGCCCTAGAAAATTATATGATGTGTTGTGGCTAGTAGGCACCTGAAGGAAATTTGCACCTGAATTCTTCATCATTTTGTTACCTTAGTTCAAGTCACCAACACATGTATCTTCCTTGTAGAATCTGACTATCCCCTGTACCACTCTTATGCTATCCATGTTTTTTACTCCCCCCGTTCCTAAATATTTGTCTTTCTAGAGATTTCAACAAGTGACTACTGACTACATACGGAGCTAAATGAGTGAATCTACACTCTAAAATATGTCTATATACATCAGTATGTGGTAGTCCATTTGAAATCTCTAAAAAGAAAAATATTTAGGAACGGAGGGAGTATTAGGCAATGCAATAATTAGCTCATGTGATTATTTGGCATTCTTAGAGTCAATTTAGTGACATGTATATATACAAGAGATTCAACAGATGTTCACACCTACAGCTCACTCCACCTCCTCCCTTCTTCACACAGGATGTTAAATTGGTGTTGCAATCTAAACTTGTTTCATATCTACTATGTCTAAGGATGAAACCATCTAGTATAAAAATCAAAGCATATTATTTTTCTACTGTTTATCTAAACTTGTTTCATATCTACTGTGTTTAAATTACTCCATGTGCTCGTTAGCGGGATAGGCCCTTGTATATTACATCCAGTTTCAGTTCAATTAATTCACCGTGCTTGTAAACTTCACCCATTTTAAATGCTCTCATTAGCCCTTTTTGCCTCTCTAGACCTAGAAGGTCGATTGACCTGAGTTTCTCAAGTAATTATTAACCTGGCATGCGCAATCCCTCCATGTCTAAAGTTTGGTTTTCTTTGTGGTTCTTTGTTGCAAGCTTTGGTAAGTATTAACATTGAGAAGATGGTGTTGATGTAGATGGGCACTCGTGTTACCCCCTTTGATGTGTTGTTTCACTACTTACTATCTTGTGCAAAGTATGCTTGATGAACTGTGAGAGATTCGGATTGGTCTCATGGTAAATCTCGACATGTTAAACAAAGCACATCCTTATTTCTCCTCTTTATAGTTGATCACATGCTATTTATAGTTGATAACATTTAGAATGGCAAGATTTCTGCAAGGATTATTCCTTAAGAGTTTATAGTTTCTGCCTAGGAGAGGTGTTTCTTGGTCTTGTTTAATAGGGACTCCACTGGATAGGAAGAGATATTCTCTAATTGGTCACCTCTCTACCATGCTTTTGGACCTAGCCTTCTAGATATGGCCAATCTATGCGCTCTTTTCATGCATTCGTCCTGCAGTTTCTTTCTTTCAAAAAAACAAAGCAAAGCTGATTTAGGAACAGGGGGTATTTACTTGGACTGGACTAGCACTAATAAGTACTTTGGGTCAATTAATCAAAATCAAATCAAATGTGAGCCAACCATGCAATGTCTGCGGGTCTTTGTTATAAGGGTTGGAATCATCCATACTTTACTTGCATAGCATATCATACATGGAGATGCGATGTGAAAATTTTCCCAATACCATTTATGTATGTATGGATGGATGCAAACTTGGTTTCCTATCAAGCTTGTTTTACTTGTAAAAAGCATGGGCATGACAGGAGATGTACATGCATAATTAATCAAAATCTCTTTGTTGAGTTAAAATACACTCCTTCATTGATGATCGATTGATTGTAATTAAAGGATAACACGTTTTGCAGGGGCATGCTAATCACAAGCGTCAACCTGGAGCTCCTCTTTGAAAGGTTTAGCCAACTTTTGTATCCACTGTCTCCGGTGATGGCGTGGTTCGGCCTTTGCTACAAACAGCCAGCTCAAAGTATACTTGTCCTCCTTTGTCAGGCATCTCGACATGTAGGTACGTTTGTATACTATTGGTCCATCTCCCCTACTCTCCGGCTCTTCCACGTAGTTTGCTTTTGCGGTCAGTTGCCTCTGTTGCCGTAGCCAAGGTTCATGGCTTTGGGATGTGGGTTGATGTGATTTTTAGTTAAAAAGAATTCATCTTGGATAGCTGATTGCGTGGTTGCAGTATACCCATGTATGCTTGAGCTGGTCTGATCCCACCGCCAGTAGTTTCTAGAGTTGTGTCTGATTTAGAACTTGAACCAGATCGAAAATCCTCCTTTGTGAACATACAAGTGTAGGCTTATCGTATATGAGTTACTAAGGTTTACCACTGCTGCGTTCTTGACTTAAGAACATAGACAGGCCTCAGTCAGGTTTATTTCCTTTTTTTGCTTCTTTCAAGCTTATGTACAAACAAGATGCATATGTTGGCACTTTCTTTGGTTTATTAGTGTTGTTTTGTGAGGTACTGAAATCATGGATACCTACGTGATCTTGCATATAGTATTTACAGCCTTTTACTGGTGTCTTCAAGTTTTCCTCCCTGGTGTGTGAGATTAAACCATCCTGCCAATAAACCCCTCTTGGTTTTCAAATATAGGTCAGTTGAGTTTAGTTTGTAGATCCCAATGTTTAGGTATCCGAGCCCATGCTGCAAGCATGTGTACTTGACCACAATAAAAATTTCAACTGTCGTGTGCTTTTGTTTTTGGCAAGACTCTTTGATCCTGCATGCCACCTCCTCTGTAGTTTCTGCATATGTAGCCGTTTTTGAATCTTAACCAAATCGCTAGTCTATTATTAGCTTGGATACAGAGTTAGTTGTGTTAGAAATTGTCATGTGAGTGTGATAGCAGGCGACATGCTTCTCGTTTCAAGCTTATGTAAGAACAAAATGCATATGCTGGCAATTTCTTAGACATGGGTCTACTTGAGGGCATCTAGACCATGGATACCCGTGTTGTCTTGCATATAGTATTACGACCCTTTTCTGTAATCTTGTTATTTTTCCTAGCTCTATCTGAAATTGAACCCATCCCCACCAATAAACCCTACTTGGTTTAAAACATAGATTAGTTGTGCTTAGTTTAGGCATGTGAGCATGTGCTTGCAAGTGTACTTGACCACTCTGAAAGTTTGAACCATCCGAGTGCTTTGATTTCTGGCCAAAGGAGAGCCATTAGTTGGCATAAGTAAGCTTATAGGTGTTGCTAGCCTCCCTCCCAATTTTGTGCCTATGTCTTGAAATCGCCTTAACACTGTTTCAGAATTGTTTAATAATATGCTTCTTTTGCTAGAATATTAGGTACATCATAGTTTGGTTATTATTAGGTTCAACAGCCATGATTGTATCACATACAAGAAATGGCAAGTTATCTGCATTCACTTGATAGTATTCATGTTTCCGTTCTCTATGTAGCTTATTTTTTCCTTGTGACCTGTTGTTGTTTCTATATTCTTGTGCCTTTAGATGATAATAGACCTATCGAAGTAATGTTTTCATGACCTTGTATTTTTTTATCAGGATTCTGACAGCAGAACCTCTTGTTTATTTATAACATGAATGGTTGTTCTTGTTGATAAGAACACTATGTTTATTTCAGTTTAGTACTTTTTATTTGTCATATATAATAACTCTTTCGCTCTACAACCAGGGCATGTCCAAACTATGCTGATGGCAAGGACTGGCAAGTGTGATGCCATGTTGAGGACAATAAATTCAAAAGCTTTTTCAAGGGCGAAAGCGGTTTGCATTCGACAATAGGCACTCCTGTCGCCATGCGTTGGCGGTGCTGGCCGCCTCTTCCGACTCCGACATAGGTAAGCCACTCGGTTCCTTCTGCTGGACTCTCACATGGCTTTGAGGAGCCTGGCCATCGTGTTGTGGTCATGCTGTACCGGCCATTGCACCGATGATCTAGTTTGTTCATCATGCTTTTTAACTGTTGGGCCTTTAGTTGGTTGGTTGTTGTGATGCGAAGTTTTAGCTTGATTGGAATTCGAATTGATTTTTGATTATATAGATGAAAGTGCAAATAATACTAGTAGGCACTGGAAGTAATTTGTTGGTGCTGGGTTTTGATAGTATATGACATATTCCTGAACCATTTCCCCCTCATTTTGTGGTCCAGTTGGGCAGTAATTTTTGCTATGGCTCTTGTGAACTCATCAGTTCGTTGTTAGGAGAAAAATTCTACTGCTATATATGCTTAGTTGCCATCATGATCTTCCAGAAAAGAAGAAAGGTAGATGGTTGCATAGAAACTTCTATGAGGTGTTGTGACCATTAGGCACCTGAAGGAAACCTGCAGCTGAATTCTTCACCATTTTGTTACCTTGGTTCAAGTCACCAACATCCTTACAGAATCTGACTCCCTCCCCTGTTCCACTCTTAGCTCATGTGATTCTTTTGGTATTTTACAGTCAATTCAGTGACTTGTATATATAAGAGATTCAAGGTTTCCGACTCGACGATTCGACGAGTCGTTCTGGGGTAGCGACTCTTGACAAGTCGACTCTGCAGTTGTGACTCATCGACCGTTGAGTCGACCTTGGAGTTGCGACTCATTGACTAGACGCGACTAGTCGTTTGATTAAAAAACAGTGAAGAGATTCAACCAATGTTCACACCTCAGCTCGCTCCACCTACTGTAGTCTTCACACAAAATGTTAAAGTGGTGTTGCATTATTTATCTAATTTGTTGGTTTTGCGTTTTTGATAGTGTGTGAAACTTGTATTAATCAGTAGTGTGTTAGATCCT
>NC_041385.1:820052214-820053863 GCF_002162155.2 Triticum dicoccoides
TCCACTTGGGCAGTAATATTTGCTAAGGCTCTTGTGGACTCGTCAGTTATGTTAATTTTTTTATTGATGATTATGGTGTAAATCGATGACTAAGTCATAGCTAAGTTCGTGGTGAGTAGAAAAATTCTATAACAGTCCTCAATTGCCATTGTCAACTCCCAGAAAAAAAGAAAGGTTAATGGTTGCCATAGAAAATTCTATGATGTGTTGTGGCCAGTAGGTACGCGAAGGAAATTTAGACATGAATTCTTCGCCAACACCTGCATCTTCCTTATATAATCTGACTTCCCCCTGTTCCACTCTTATGGTGTCCTTGTTTTTCTTAGGTGATGTGATACTTATAATTAGCTCATGTGGTTATTTGGCATACTTGCAATCAATTAACTCACATGTGTATATAAGAGATTCAACCAGTGTTCACACCTACAGCTCACTCCACCTTCTCCCGCCTTCACACAAAATGTTAAATTGTTGTTGCCCTGATTATCAAAACTTGTTTCATATCTACTACGTGTAAGGATGAAACAATCTAGTATAAAAGCCAAAAATATATGATTTTGCTACTGTGATTATATTGTCGTTTAAACTGCTCCATGTGTTGGTTAGCGGGTTATGCCCTTGTGTAACCATTTAGTTAGTTCAGTTAATTCAACGTGCTCGGAAACTTCACTTGTATTAAATGCTCTTATTAGCCCTTTCTGCCTCTCTCTAGACCAAGAAGATGATTGATCTGAGTTTTCTCAAGTAGTTATTAACCTCACATGCACACTCCATGTCTAAAAGTTCAGTTTTCTTTGTGGTTCTTTGTTGCATGCTTTGGTAAGTATTACATTGAGAAGATTGGGTTGATGTAGATGGGCACTCGTGTTACCCCCTTTGATGCCTTATTTCACAGCTTCCTATCTTGTGCAAGGTATGCTTGATGATTTGTGAGATATTCGGGTCGGTCTCATGGTAAATCTCGGCATGTTAAAAAAAGGGGCACATCATTATTCCTGCTATTTATAGTTGATCAAATGCTATTTATAGTTGATCACATTAAGATTCCCGCTAGGATTAGCCCTTAAGAGTTTATAGTTCCTGCCTAGTAGAGGTGATTCTTGGTCTTTTTGATATGACTCCACTGGATAAGACGAGATATTCTCTACTTGGTCACCTCCCTACTGTGCTGTCGGACCTAGCCTTCCAGCTATGGCCAAAACCTATGTGCTATTTTCATGTATTTGTTCACCTCTCTACCGCGCTTTGTGCTTTGGATTCATATTGTTAATAGTCTTTTTCTTAAGTAAAACTACCTGTTTTCTTCTTGAATGAGATCCTCACTGGTGCATAGTGTTTATCTCCCCTGAACCTTTTCTCACTTATATTTTGTCTGTTTTGTGTTCTTTAGAGAGCGACCTGACTCGTTGTTTCTTCAAATATCACATGAGATGATAGCTAAAGGGGGACAAGCCACATGCCAACGTAGCTCCATGTGTAGTCCTTCGGTTGTCAAGCCGAGAGAAGGGAAGATTGTGCGATGATTTGGCATCTGTGTTTGGCTACTATGATTTGGTGTACTCGCAGCGCAATGACAATGGTTGAGCTGCAACCGTGGCGGCGGTGTCCGCCCTTTATTTGGTTTTGGTGAGTCCATGACCCCCCCCCCC
>NC_041385.1:820054193-820078435 GCF_002162155.2 Triticum dicoccoides
CATTGAGCCTGGCTTGACTGCTTCCGTTCATTCTTTCTTCTTTGATGGCTGAACTACAACCTATGTTGCACCTTTGTAATTCCTTATTGTTTGTGTTCTGAGAATTAATAGAGAGGATGAATTCATGATTGCCAACTACTTTGCTCAATTGGCTGTTACATATGCGAGGCGTTATGGTGACAGATTGCCTAATTTTGTCCGATGCTAGGTCTAGAGACCTTTTTCTGTTTTGAATGAACGACTGTTGTTTCTTCACTTCTATGTATCTTCTTTGATAGATTTGTGGTTGTCTTGGTCTGATTAAGCGCAAAATGCACAACAAGCATTATTCCCTTGAAAGGAAGCTTTTATTCTCCTCCTGGTCTACCTTTGTAAATTATTATGACTTGAGATGCGAAGGAAGAGAATTTTGCTGTTTAGGGGAAATTTCTTGCTGTTCCGATATAAAAGAATGTTCTTTAGAAATATGTAACAATCCAGTCCAGGCTTATGACCATGTGTAACAAGATATTGTAGTTTTACATGGATAATAAATTTGGTAAATATTAAATGCTTCCGCTAGTAGCCCTTTTGGCAATCTTCTAGAGTGTCTTCTCTCTGCGTATTTCGGCGTTTTATTCGTATAAGTAGTCTGGAGACACAAGCTTCTGGAAATCGATCATATTGACTTGAGTCGTCTATGCTTGAGGCTTTCACAGGAGTAAATTCAGAATTAGCTAGCTGCTAGCTTTATTAGCTCGGTTTGTGTCAGCCAATTACTCTATTGTAT
The DNA here is from genome assembly GCF_002162155.2 of Triticum dicoccoides. Taxonomy (NCBI): domain Eukaryota; kingdom Viridiplantae; phylum Streptophyta; class Magnoliopsida; order Poales; family Poaceae; genus Triticum; species Triticum dicoccoides. The sequence goes on from NC_041385.1 coordinate 820,054,963, forward strand.
TCTTATATACGTGTTTTCCGACCATAGCTAGCTCTTTCCTTCCTTCCTAATTGTTTTCCATCTGAATCCAAAAAGAATACATGATGTGAGGCATATTATGTGAACTATTTGTCCTTTGAATTTGTATGACTTGAGGCATATTTTGCTTGATGTGATTGCTGCTTTACCTTGTGCTCCTTGCGAAACGAGCTAGGTGTGTTTTGACAATAAAGTATGAGCTCTGTGTTATACTCACTGTGTTTAGATGTTTCTTAGCAGTTCTGTTTTTCTGTTAAATAAATATATCGTTAGCCTTGATGGTTTGCGATACCCCAAACTCTTGAGTTTTTTGTGTGTACTGTGAGACCTTTCCAGCAGATTGTTGGTATATTCGGACTCCTCTCCTGAGTAGCCAATTAGTCTAGTTCCTTATAAATGTAAGCACCGGTTACATTTAGAAGTTTTTATGGTGTGTTTATTAGAGCGAGATCTGACTTCTGCGGTTCTTCTTTAATGTGAAGGTGGAAAAAACCTGGGAAGTCATAGGCTGAGAGGGAGGGTAGCTGATACACGCCACATGTAGCAAGCTTATCCAGCAGTCCTTCACATGTGTAGCAGTTGGTTCAGGTGAGCCCTTAGTCTCCTGTCTCTCGTTGCTAATTATTTAGTGTTAATTTCCTGAATTGGCAATGGTGTTGTAACTAGATGTCCAGGGTTATATGCTACTGTTTGAGTTAGAATGCAACGGATACGCTTGTTGGCCATGCCATGCTAGGACTAGCCTTTAGAGTTTATGTTTCCTGCCTAGGAGAGGTGATTCTTGGTTTTGCCTGATAGGATGGCTGGATAGGAAGAGATATATTCTCTACTTGGCCACTTCTCTACCATGCCATTTTCATGTATTTGTTCAACCCAGCATCTATGTGTGGTCTGTTGTGTCAAGCGCATGGCTTTGATCATCTTGCCAGAGTTGAACCAATAATTTTCTTTTGTTTTTTTTTCGAGTAAAGCAATAGAATTCAGCTTAATTTAACCACCACTATTGCATTTCAGACATTCCAGAGTTGAAGATTCTTTGAGGACATTTTGGTTGCCGAGGAAAGAGAGGGGATTTCAGAGCAGACCTGTGGTGCTGCTCTTGTCTGGATTGTTTATTGTAGAGGTAGCTAGAATAAACATAATGTCGCTGGCACGCTCAGGATGTGTTTGATTGCTTGTAAAGTGTAAATCCTCTATTTTGTTTTTTCTTTGTTGGTTGAGTGAGCAATTTTTGAGATTTCGTTGGTGTCGTTGTTGTATGGGAGAGTAAATTGATGGCTGGCTGGATGGAGATTGCTTGAAAAATGTACTCGCTCATGATATTAGGTTTGCTGAAATTCCGTTTTGTTGCTCGGAAAATGTACGATGCCCCTGTCATGTTTATGATCAATGTTTTTGTCATGAATCTGGTCAAGTATGATGCCACTGCTGTGTTTTAAGATAATTTTATGGTGCACATTAACCTTGGGGAATATTTGTACAACCTGAGTGTCTGTTAGATTGAGAGATTTGACCGGATTCTTTGAATTGAATGTATCAGGGGAGCGTCTATAAAGAAGAAGAAGAAGAAGAAGAACCTAGAAGTAATCACTCGGGAAGAGGGGATTTCACGCCTGTGGTACAATAAACATAATACGGTTGGAAAGTTTAAATAATCGATTTAGTTTCTGTCCGTGTCATCAATTGTTGTACAGCTGAGAAAATAAATGGCTGGCTAGATGGAGAATCGAGGATTTTGTTTAAGACTTGCTGTTGCATGGATGCATGTTTTGTGGATCTAAGTTATTATTAATAAAATCCAGTTGTGCGCATGAAGAAGAAGATGTCGAATCAGTTGGCAACTTGGTAATTCTAAGAGGAAGTCACCAGTTACTCGCTCGCGTCGCTCCCTGGGGGGCGGCTCGGGCGACCTAGCCGCCGCCGCCCCCGCTCCCCTTTCCTCCCTCGCTCCGCCCGCCACCGCCGGAGGAGGCCGACGGGAAAAGCCCACTCGGCGAACGGCGGTGGCGGGGCACCCTCGTCGCGCGCCGCAAGTCTTCGGCCCTGAACGAAGGCCTGCATCCGGCGGCGGCTGCGCCTGGCCAGGCGCGGGCAAGCCGGGGCGGCGGCCCCGGGATCGGCGGCGGCGCTGGTTCCTCCTCTCCCTCGTCGAGAGAGTGGGGGGCGGCGCTAAGGTTGGCCATCTTCGATCTGGTGCGGCGCATCTGGTGGCGTGCGGCGTGCCTGTGGGTTCGGCCGTGAGGACGGCGAGCCGTAGGCGTGCCAGATCTGGAGGTATTGCCCCTCTCCCTTCCATGCATCCCTTCCCAGTCCCCTGGTCGGTTTGGATCCTGCCGGACCCACCTCCGGTGTGTTCTGGTGGAGCAGATCGGTGTCCGGGGGAAACCTTGGCTGCCTTAGGCTGACCGGCAGCGGCGACGCCGATTTTTGGCGCCGCTTTCCTCCTTGGGGGCGTTGCTGAGGGCACCATCTCTCCTCTCCAACCCATGTCCGGGTGAAAGCCCAAGATCCGATGCGGATCGGGCGTCGGCGGCGCCCTAGGCACCGTAACCTTCCTGGAGGCGACGCCAAGGACATTGGGATCGGATGGAAGGGTCTGCAGGTGAGGGGTGGGGGTGTGCTGCCTCCCTTAGGTGGAGCGGTGTTTCGTTCTACATATTCTTGGCGGCGGCTCTTGGCGGCATGGAGCAGCGGAGGCTTGGCGTCAGATGTGTGGTGACGGACACGCGCAGGAGGTCGACGCTGTCTGGCGTCGTGGTGGCGTCGGCGGCAGCGAGACCGAGCAAGGCAGTTACAACAGTACAGCTCTGAAGATGGATATGTGGTAGGTGGTTGTGGCGGCCTCATACCCGGCGGGCGGCCTGGTTGAGGAGCACGCCGGACTGGTGGGTGCCCATACCCGGCAGGCGTCCAGGTTGGGACCTCAGGTCTTAGATGTTAGGTTTGGCTGCGAGGTTTGTTTGGTATTAGGCCCAGACCATCAACGCCCCTTCATCAGTTAGATAGGAGTAGCAACAGAGGTTGCGAAGATGGTGGCTTTGGTCTTACTGTTGTACGACTTTGTAAGGTTTTGTGGTAATAATTAATAAAGTGGCCGTATGCATCGACCAGATGCAGAGGCCGGGGGTATTCCTCCTTTTCGAAAAAAAAGTTGGCAACTTGGTAAATACATACTACATAGATACAATACATGGTTTGATTTGGCTCTAGTTTCCGGCCAGCTTGATTGATTGATTAACATGCACGGCTTGAGCATCATGTGCTGTGATTAACATTGAGTTTGATGCTTCACCACTCCGAATACGAGAGGCCATCATCAATTCATCCAGAGTAGAAACAAACTACTCCAAACTCCAACAGCAAGAAGCCGTTAAAATTAGAGCAAAGCAAGCAAGGCCAAAACAAAATCGATTAAGAACGGAAGAAAACGTATCTGTTTATTTAGTGCATGGCTGATCCATTCTGCTGTATCTTACGAACGAGCAGATGGAAGAGGATCTTGGGGATTAACATGTACAGATCGGATGTGATTAACTGTCACTACAAATTAAATTATAGTTAGGGTTAAAAAATACCATGTATATGGAAACAACATGACGTTATTTGAGGAATCACTGCCTGCTATTAGTACGTAGGAATCTTAACAAAACGTAGATACGTACAGAGAAACGAAAGGGCGTCAATCAATCGTGCAACGAGGAAGGAAAGGAAAAGGAAGGAAGGAATTTATTAGTCCCACAACCTCGAAACTATAGGCTCATCTTGAATTTTCTCCGTAACCAACGCATGCGCGCGGCCGCCTCCTCCTTCGCTGCTCCCGCTCCTTCGTGCCGTGATCCATTGGCCCTCTCTCTCGCGGATCACGCTCCATGTGACGTCTCCCTGCGTTCCCCGCATGCTCGATGATTCCCACGATGCGCGCCCTCCTCTCTCCCTCCCTCTCTCTCTCTCTATAAATGGCCTTGTTCTAGCCCCACGCGCAGCTCCTCCCCTTTCTCCCCAATCCAACACATCGCCTCATCTACAATTCTTTCATCACATCAAGCACCCGTCCACCCAAGGTTATGCTACACCCCTTGTTATGATGCACTGTCCGGCCGGGAGGTGGTCCGCCATCGAGCGGCCGGGTGCGCAGCAAGACCGCTCACCAAGGCTCCTCTGGCAAATGTGTGTGTCCCTTGTTTTGATCTTGGTCTAGTCCTCTCGCCACACCCCAGTGTTCGCCGCCCCAACCATCCATGTGGTTGTTGCCTGTCCACAGTGTCATCTCTACGGGTTTGTCGTCCCTCTCGGTAGGAGCCAACCCTTTCTCAATCTGACCTTCTTTAAAGATATCTTGGATGTTACAACTCAAACTGATGAACTTTGATCTTGTAATATAGAGTAGATTGTTGCTTTTACTGCACCTGTAGGCAGAGATGCAGGTGCCAAGTGAAATGTTCCTGATCCAGACAGCGCAATGCAAGATAAGGTTGGTGGAAAATTTATATGTGCATAAGCATTCTTTTCCCCTTGCACAATGCACCATCAGTGATCTTGTATTTCAGCAAAGCGTGTCTGTAGTAACACACATGAGTCTTGCCAAGATAAAAATCTACCAAAAAATCTAACCATTTAAGGATTGATAATACTGTGGATTAAAGGGGTGTGAAAACGGTAGAAAGTTAGAACCCAGATGTCATTTCTCCTTGGTCTATATCTTGTACATTTTCTGAACTCCAACCACCCTCATTTTTGTTGGTTTATGCTTATTCATGGATGGCTGGTTCTAGAGAAAAAAATCATGCATATAACTTGTTCAAGTAATTCATTTGAGTAATGATGCATGATATGATGACAACCGTAGTAAAAGCCGACGTTTGTGGATAGATGAGTTGGTTTGTTCTGGGGAAAGGTCAGCTTCAAAGCTATCCCAAGAGCTTTTCACACTCATGAGCTGCACAGTTTAATAAACAGGTTTGCACAATACACAACAAGAGAATGATGTTATGAATATTGGCACATGCCATCTAGAATGAGAGAACTAGAGAGAGCAAACGCCAATGTACTACATGACATGGGTATTTTGTCCATAAAGTGGAACAAGCTTGAACACAAGCACAATGACTACAGCAAGTACCATGTATACATAGCACATGAAGGCTGAAAAACAACATCAGTTGGTTGGCATTTTTTGTTAATCACGAAGAAGTTTTTTGTTTTTTTTATGGAACGACACTGAAGTTGAGAAAGCATGGCAAGCGCCTTCAAGGAACATTCACAATTTGACCAGACAAAACAATGCCATAGCGAATGCTTGGCTCAGTGGCCTAACAAGTACTCCCTCTGTAAAGAAATATAAGGGCGTTTAGATCACTAAGTAGTGATCTAAACGCCCTTATATTTCTTTACAGAGGGAGTGCTTGATCACTAACCAAATAATATGATTATGTCATACTATATATTGTAGAGTCTAGACCAAGGAAAAATAATTATGGAACACACAGATTCAGCTAATTATATATCGAGATGAATGCTAAAGAGAGACTAACCGAATTTTTTTGTTGTAGTTTGCGGCTGTTGTTGGGCCGGGATGACAAATGACTAGGCTGTAAAGGAGTGACGGATAGATGTACATGTGCATTGGACAGCAAGCTTGCATGCTCGACCTTTTGCGTGCAGTTGCCAACTAAAATGAAGAAGCGGGCGGGCGGTGGAGTAGTTGTAATGGGCAAGTGGTGTTTCTCCTGCACGTGAAATGCAAAATACTAGCGGACATGGTCGTGGAGCGGATGGATTAAGCGTCGTCGTTCGCGGATGTGATTCATACTTAGTGTTGTCTGTGATGTACCAAAAATGATCCTCTCATGCTATGTAACACTCTGTATGTATGTGTGTCTCTTCAATTCTGTTATGTCTAGGATCGTGCAGTTTCAAATGATTTTTAGTTATGATTTAAAGCGGATGGATTAATTTTCTCATGTCTCAAATATTTGTGATGATGTTCCCATACATTTTGGTGACCAACATGTTTGGAGTTCTTGCATGAGTCCGGATGTAGCAGAGGCTACTAATGAAATCAACTATACGTCAAGTGTCCTACAGTGTATATGAAATTTTTGTGCAGCGGTACATCTGAAATATTGTCTTATTTATGAGGTACAGAATGATTGATATATTAGAAATTTTGGATGGTTATTGCAAAAGTTATCTTCCATATGTAACTAGTACTAGGGGGTTTTCAAGAAATGTACACTGAGAACCCTCCACTTCAATCTGTACAAGTCATCTTCCATCCAATGGCCATGATTCATTTTTCTATTCTTTCACCCTAGGTCCTTCTTCTATTCTAGTTGCTCCCCGACGACAGGTACTCGGTGGTCGTTTGCGGTGAGCACGGTCGGCGCAAGTCCTGCATATTTCCCTCGTGATGCTCGTCGTCAAAGTCGGAGCTGTCGGTTGTTTGTGCGTGTGGCCATCTATTGGCATGTGCCGTCGTGGCTTGTGCAGCTATCCTGCAGCTCTGTGTTCCATGGCGGTGGCCAGGTTGGCCGGTGGTGCCCATTTTGTGGGCTGGATTGTGTCGGTTTTAGCCCGGTTTTCCGTCAATTAACCGGTCAATTCTCCTTCTTCTTAATCAATGAAAATGGCAAGTCTTTTGCCTCGTTTCAAAAAAAAAAAACACTCGATTGTGTTCTTTGTTGGGTTCGATATATAAACTGTGATAATACTTTCATGAAAATATGCTTCAACCAGCCCTATGCACCTGCAGGACATCACATCCTTTTTTTAAGTTGAAGTTGAAGCTGACATCACACCCTTATATGGAAAGCTCCACTGCCTTTGAAAATAATTTTCGTGTGGCGCACATGTCTTAGCGTGCCAAATGGGTCCAAGATTACAGTTCACAGGGATCATTAAGCATAATGTGCCAAATTTAGGAGTTAATTAGGGTTAACAGGGATCAGAGATTCTAGCTTTTCTCCACATTGACTCTTCTCTGCTGCCGGCGTGGCAGGCTTGCGCCAGAGGTGGAGAGCAATCTTGACTCTCCAGCAAAAGTGAGGTAGACGCGACGAAAGAGAAAACAATGACTTGTTCTACAGCTGCAGCATGCGACTAGTTTGCCAAGTACTGCTACATGTGGCGTCAAAATGGAACCCGTCCTCCCGTGCTTGATTCTCTCCTCGCATGGACCACGCACGTCGTCGTCTACACGCACTATAGTCGAGTCCCCGCAAAAAAGGAGTAAAAGTCTACACGCACTATAGATGTGGATTCCCGCTGTATGTGACCCTGATGCCCATCCCGTCGTCACATCGTGTATACAGTGCGCGCGTAGCACGCTCTGCTTTGACAACGAACAAACACACTAACACGGTGCACAGGCCAGCTCCAAGACCCCAAATCGATTTCGTTTTGGCCCAAACGGACTGACAAGACGGCCCAATATGGTGCCTCATTCCTAAAATATGTCTGTTTCTGATCCGGCTCAACCTATTCCAGGCTCAAACGGACACAGAACACACGCGCACATGTCCTCTCGTCGTCCGCCTGGGGGCCGTGTTTCGGCCGTCCAATTACATCCCACAGACCCCATTTAATGCACTCGAATGGGCGGGCCCGTCGTCAGCCACCCAGCCGCACCCGACCACGTCCTTTTTTATGGCGAAGCCGTGGACTGACTAGTCCATGTTAGGAATAATCTTGTACTTAGATGCGTTTCGGTTGTATGCGTGTGTGCGTGTGTGTGCTTAGGTCGAGCCGGTGTGTGGCCTCGCTCACGATCGTATGGCGATCGAGGGTTGTTGCACCAGGCGCTAGCGTTCGCATGATGGTGACCAGGGCGTGAAGATCAGGACGGGCGTACATACGCGCGGTGCGCGGGGTGACCGAGCAGCCCGTGATCGCTACGTCTTGGGCAGCTACAAAATCGGCCGCATCGTTGGTTTGTTAGCGGGCAGCACGAGCCATGGATACGGACGTGCATGTAGTGGTTAGTTGTGGATGCATGCAGATCGCTTGGAGTTGGTTAGCGACCTGGTGTCCATTGTTGTACGGTGTGGTGCCGAGCGAGTTTGAGAAGAACCGCCGTTCGTGCGGCGTGGCGCCATTCGTGCGGCGAGGCGTTTGTCGCCGGAAAATCTAGTGTCCCCCTCTTTCTTCCAACTCTGTATGTCCGAGTGTGTTTGAGAGAGAGGTTCGTCCGGCGTTCGTGTCGCCGGAGGCTACTCGGCGTTCGTCGCCGGACCGGGTTTGTCCCAACAGTCCACTTCCACTTCCTCACCGTCCACGCCATTGCTCCCTTCCTCCTAGACAGCAAACCCGAGACTAGTGCCCCCCCGCCAGCCATGGGCTTCTGGAAATGGGTGCCCGGCAAGAAGGCCAAGCACGACCACGAGGCGGGGTCATCGTTTGCCTCGTCTGGAAGCGTGGCCACCCACTTCACCTCATCGGCAGCGTTCTCGATCTCACCTCCAGCAGCCTGCCACATTTTCGGTCGTACGTCAAGGTCGACATCTGCCGCCGGTACTGCGAGACCGGCACCCCGCTCTCGTGGTCCGATACCCACATCCCCAATGGATGACATCTAAGTCCGGAACGGGTGCCCATCCCCCATCCCGGCAAGCGGCCGCGCCCACCTCCAGGAGATCACCCGCAGTCGCACACGGATCCTGCGCCAGCACCTCGCAAACCGGCGCTATGACGTCCACTCGCCCCTCTGGGACACTGCCGGCAAACTTTCTTTGCAGGCCTGCTCATAGACCGCCCCGTGCTCCTCGTGTGTGCGCACCGAGCCTGCCCAGAGTGCATGGCCTGACGCCAACGTCCTCTCCCTCCCCGTCGCCGCCGCCACCGCCACATCTAGCCATGACGACCGAGGAGGAGGAGCGGCTGGTGGAGGCCGTGATGGAGGACTCCAAGAGGGAGTACAAGCGCAGCCAGGAGGAGCAATGGGAGGGGATGACGGAGAAGCTAGCGCTCTCAGCCGCTGGAGACGTCTACGTGCCGGAGCTGGAGGTGAAGCACGAGGTGAAGGAGGACCGGACGCCCACCCCGGCCTGGAAACAGGCACTGTACGGGAAGTCGTGGTCATGGACGACCATGGTGCCACGAAGTCCGCCGTCGCCACCGCCATCGAAGCCCGCGTGGGCGTCGTGGTCACCACCACCACAACCGCAGCTTGGACAAGACGTGCAAGCCCCATTTTGGGGGCCGCGGCCCCGCCTCTGGACGCCACCTCCGTACATTGACTTGACCACGGACGACGAGAACAAGGACGGTGACGACTGAAGACGACGACCGCATCAGTGGCGCGCAGGCGGTAGATCTACTTTTTTTTTAGGTTTTTTTAATTTCAACTTAACAACTATGTGCGGGCCGTGACTAACATCGACTGTTTAACTAAGTTATTGTCATATTTTTATTTTGTTTTAAGCGATTTTGCAATGCTTTTTTCCCTTTTTCTTTTAAGTCCAACACGGACATAAAGTTTGGGATGCTTTCGTTTTGCCGACCGAAATGGATACCGACCCACATAGCGACAGCCCGGGAGCATCTCCAGCCGCACCCCCAACAGGCTCCCCCCAAGGCCTTTTTTTTAGCGTTGACGATGGAAAAATGGCCTAGTCACACTCGCAGGAGCCCAATTTTCGCCGGTTAGGCCTGAAACTGGCACCGACAGACCTTGGCCGAACCCAACACGCTGAGGGGCTCCCGGGGGCGCCAGGTGAAACGTTTTCTTCGTGAGAAGGAGTGGGTCCGCTGAGTCAGCAACTCGCCGCCTTCGTCATCCTTATCGCCTCGGTTCCCGCGGGAATCAATGCCAAGGCTGCCATACTGCTGCGCCGGTCAGCCTTCCCTTGATGCCTCACGGGCGCAGCGACACGCTTCCCGCCCGCTCCCGCCACGTGGCACATGGAGGCAGCTCTCGCGCCGCTATAAAAGCCGTCCTCCCTCGCCGGTGAACGCACAAGCTCTCACCACCGACACCCTTCTCTCCACTTCTCGCCGCCGACGCATCTCTCTCCCATTCTATCCCCCGCCGAGGCAATGGCTGAGCACTTCCTAGGCGACGATGCAGCTGCAAATGGCTTCGGCCGCCGCCATCTGCAGGAGGATAAGGCGCGCCTCCTGTACGAGGCCGACTACCCGGCACCCCCAGACATGCGGGTGCCGGGCACCTGGAGGCTCAGCTCCGGTGGCATCCACTGCCGCCCCGCGCCCACCGGAGCGGACCGGCGCGCTGAAATCGTGCGCATCCGGGCTACGCTACCAGAGCCCCAGCGGAACCAGCCGAGGTTCGCCCCCGACAGCAACGCGCTGTGGACGGCGTACTTCAAGCGGCGCCACGAGGAGCAGGTTGCCGCCCGTGAGGCGTACTCCTCGGCATGTAGAAGGTGGGAGGCGGCGGTTTTTAGTTTTTACTTTGTGCTTTTTAAGATTTTGTATAAATATCAATGAAATCACCTAGTTTGGACGCAATTGTGTCATTTTTGGCCGATTTTATGTTTCAAAAAAAGCGTCTGGGCGACCTGGAGGCGGTGGCTGGGAACCCAATTGGTCCCACATCGAAATTATCGCCGGTTGGCCCCCAGGTGGCGCTATCTTACACCCCTGGGGGCCGAACGCACTAGTAGAAAAGGGGGCAAAGGTCCAGGTCGGGTCAGCCCATTAGTCCCGGTTCAGTCTAGAACCGGGACCCATGGGGGCATTGGACCCAGTTCGTGAGCCCCGGGGGCCGGCCGGGCCACGTGGGCCATTGGTCCCGGTTCGTCTGGACCTTTTGGTCTCGGTTGGATGCAATATTAAGAACTTCGATGGTGAAATGGAAATGGAAAATAACATAACAAAAGAGAAAGGGGAAGTAACATAATGAAAAAATAGAAAATATTAATTAAATGATAAACCTCTTATATTATGTGAATATCAGTAAATATCCAGAAAGAAAAAAGTAACCAAATCAGGATAAATACCCCTCTTTAATATTAGGAAAACAAATAACAAGTTGAGTTGTAGAAGCATGTGACAAATTCCGATGCCTTTTGGTAAGGCAAGTGATCATACAAATCACAAAATTGATTTCATCCAAGGACTCATTGATTATTGCATCATCAGAAGTGCATCAATTTTTTGGTACATAATCAGAAATGCTTCACCGGTCTTAAAGTGCACGAATATCATTAAATATATTGTAAATCTACTGGGTTGATCGTGGACAGATTTTGTAGTGTGTGTGTTCTCTATAAACTCTTATATATTGCTTGTGTGTTTCACCACCTAAATTAGTCCCCTCGTTCACATCTTTATTCATATCACGTCATTCGCTCGTCCTTCATCAGGTCCTCCTCTAACTTAAAAAACAAGGATTTTGAGGATCAGCAGGACAGAGAGTAACCTGAGGAAGAAACGACGTCGGTGTGTACTGATGTTCTTGTTGAACCGTAAGATGAGCAATAACCACCGTCGGCAAAGATCGGCATCTTCACCGCACCAACTTCCTCATACGTTGGTAAGGGAACAATATGAAGGTACAAACAAGTTAAATTCCCGAGGCATGACCTGCCCCATAAGTTCCCAACCATGCTATTCGCATGGCATACTGAAAAAATTATGCAAAGACATCTTCATCGTAAGTCCTTTCAAGAGTTCAGGTCACTTCTGTACGACACCACTACACCTACAGTTTTTTTAGGAGAGAATGAGTGCGTTTGTCAGAATATGCTAGACGGAGAAAACACAAGAATGGCTGAGCAAGATGTACGAGCAAAAGAGGCTATTGTCCACCTCCTATCTGTATAGTGTTTTTTTTCTTGGTATACGGAGCAGCCAGAGCAGCAAAAGTCAGAAGTCGCGCCCTCACCTTCCTCTCGACTTTGGTATGACTATTGTTGACATGGTTGTGCACTACGAGAATTGTATCGTTCGCCTCATTGAGAGTGAGGCGCGAGACGACTGCACGGCCTCACAATCTGTACCAGTGGCAGTTGTTGATTGTAATGAGATTTAGTTGGCCGCTGCCTATACATTCACTCCGGCGAACTTCTATATTTTACAGCAAGATCAGAACAGGAAGATTGGTGGGAACTGACTCTTAGAGATTTATAGTGGCTTGGAAGAATAACCAGGAACACAGACCGGTACTCTATTAGGCTTTTGGTAATGAACAAAGAATGGCTCCAACTCGAAAGCACAAACACCTTCATTTGGCACTTGGCACGCTCAATCAATGAGTGGTGGATTGGATCAACAACTTCACTCGGCACTTGGCGCACTCAATCAAATAGTGGTGGATCAGGCTCTCCGAATCTAGTATCCTGAATAGGAAGGCCATGGCTACCTCCATGCTCACCCTTTGGACACTTCGGAATGAAAGGAATGCTCAAATCTTACAATTCAAGAGTACCCCACCAACGTTTATCCTTGCAAACATCAAGAATGAGAACCTAACTTGCATCACCGCAGGTGCAAAGAATTTGGGGTCAATCATGCTGCGAACGTAGACCTACGTGTCCACGTGCTGGGCGTTGCGTGCACACGTACAAGTGATCGAGGTGCCTCCCACGCGCGCTACTAATATTTACCAGGAAACATCATCATCACTTCGCTCGTCATTCCGCTCTATAATCTCTAAACAACACTTCCCCTTCCTTTGGTCGTTCATTCGCCGTCAGGCCGTAATGTTTCTGCCGTTGGTAGTGTGGCCGCCAGGTTGAGTAATCATGTTTGCGGCTCGAGTGGTTGGATTTCAGTGATATATTCCTATTCAAAAGCAGTGAAATTAATTCACCTTCGAAGAAATTTGGGTAGAAGTCTCCCAAGAGTTAATATAGCCTTTTCCTACTTGTATGAATTTGAGCATACAAGTAATAAGAGTTCATCTATGACTAGCTTCTTCATTTACTTCTTTGGGAACATCACTAGCTAATCAATGGCCACCTTACAAAATTTCTTTTGCGATAAGTAGAATCGATACGCATCATAATTATTCTGTATGGAAGATTGTGAGTAGCGAATATATGTTCATAATTTTACTTGAACAAGCTATAACCATAGAAAAACATAATTGTACCTAGTAGCCAAGCACATCAAACGGTGATAGTTCCTTAAACATATGTTATCAATTAATATAGCTTCATAATTGTATCTGTATATCAAAATGGAGTGGATATACTGTAATCTTAAATCCTAATTAGATCAGAATTGGCAGATCTTAGTCGTATACTACCAATTAATAAACCCCATACAAAAAGGGAAATCATCCGGGTGAAACTCTCTCTTCATTCAATACAATCCTTGCCATTACGGGAGTTCCACTATCAAAAGTGAACTAAACAACTAACAACGAGACAATTTGTGTTCTGGACACTATCTAAAGAGAATGGAAGTATGGAACAACTAACAACGAGACGATTTTTGTTCTTGAGGACTAGGCATGCCCAAATAGAGCGCTAATGGAGCCGCGGACACCATTGGGGAGTAGCCAAAAGCCCGTGCCTCAGATTGTTCGATGAGCCCTGGTGCTCCAGATATCAGGAGCTGCTCATGGCGATGATGAGCCGGGACCCGGACGAACGACGTGCGACCATTGTACTTGTAGCCACGCCGACATGTATGCTCCTTGCCCGCCTCAAACAGGAGCTCTCGCGGGCCAAATTCAAGGCTCCTTTCAATCCTGCGAAGATACAGTCCACTGATGGTCCAGTCGGTCGACAGCAGACACCCCCCTGAAAAGTCAGGCACTTCAGTTTTTGCTTCAGGGAAACACGCGTCCCACTCGCCGTATTGGTCGCAGGCCATGACACAAGATGTTGAGTCCATCAGCCTACACCACTTTGCCATCTCCGCTATCACGGTTTTCAGCCGCAAGCGCGTGGTGGCCTCCGATGTGACGTTCTATGTGGCCAGATCGAAGCGCACCAGCTTCTCATCTCGCACATGTTCTCCATGGCCATGCGTGGGCCAATACACCGACCCATCAACATACACGGGATCACCGTTTGCCCGACCATACACCGAGAAAGGGACATGCAGCCTTGTCCAGTCCACGCCTCCTCCAATGGTGTACACGTGTAGCTCTTCGTCATCAATGGCCTCTCCCGCGCGCAGGGGCAGATCGCTGTATTTGAGGTAACCATGGTGCACGATCTTGTATCGCCTGGCCGTAGCATTGTAGGCTCGTAGCCAAAGCAGTACTCCCCGGGGCTGACGTTCCACCTTCGCCGTGACGCCTCTGGCGGCAGCGGCAGCACGAGCGACTCACCGGTGGACGGCTCAACGATTTTGATGGAGCCTTGGCCGGCTTCGGCTTGTAGGAAGCAGAGCAAGCCATTGCAAGCGCCTACCAACATATCCCGCATGCCAGCTGTGAACTCGGCCGTGAGCCGCCAGTACTCATCGAAGAGGAAGCCACGGGCGCTGCGCGGGTCTTCATAGCAGCTGTACGTGAATCCAGGAAAGAAGACGATGGTGTGTGTCGAAGGCCCCCGTGATCCGTAGTTCAAGTGGTCCTGGATGAACGACGAGTCGGCGACGAGTCGGCCGACGAGCAGACGCGGCGAAGGCGATGGAGGTTGCTCCCTGGGAGGCGGACCAGGATGCTGGCTACGATGTCTCGTGGCAGGCACGAGGTGTTGGAGGCCCTTGGCTGTTTCTTGGAACCTCGCCGACGCCGGCGCGGATGCATCCACCTCCAGGTCCTCCATCGAAGATGGCAGATGGATCTCATGATAACTTAGGTGCGGATTCAAATCTGGTTGAAGTCGGGAATCGTGAGATTGATAAGTTTTTCTCTTATCAATAATATCCTGTGGAAGTATGGATTCCCCTGCCTCTAACGATGAGGCGATGCCAACATAAACGGAGTCTTCATGCCGGAAGATTTGCTACAAGAATTCTGTTACGATGGGTCAGAAGATTCGTTACCATATACTCAGATTGGTTGGGTCCTCAATCTCACGTGTTAGGCCATCTTCATTGGAAGGCGCTTATAAGTAAAATAAAATAAATGATTTAGCTGCGTAGTTCATCATCGCCAACTGAATACAATGTGGGAATTCATGGTGGTTTACGGGCCCGCGGATCATTCGCTTGCTCCTCTTTTTTTGGATGAACTCTCGATCAAGATTGAGGCCTGCAATATCCCTCTTCTAATTGGGGGAGACTTCAATCTATTACGCTCTCCGTCCGACAAGAACAGTGCTAATTTCTCTTGGCCTCTCGCCAATGCTTTTAATGATTTCATTAGTAACTGCGCACTTCGTGAGCTTCCTACGGTGGGGGCGCGTTTCACTTGGTCTAATCATCAAGCCTCCCCTGTCCGGTCGGTGCTGGATAGGGTCTTTGTGTCTGATCAATGGGATTCGGTATTTCCCTGCGCGCTGCTTAAGGCCAGGCCTGCGGTTGGGTCTGACCATGTTCCCCTAGTCCTGACGTGGGTATCCTTGCTCTCGCTTCGACCTCCCGTTTCGAGTTTGATGCTTCTTGGCTTGTGGTAGAGGGCTTTTGTGATATGTTGGGTTCTAAGATTTCTAGTTTTCTTTCTTCTCCTCTTCGCTCCTTTGGTCCCCTAGATGATTGGCATAAACTTTCCTATGAGCTTCGTAAATTCTTAAGGGGGTGGTCTCGAAATAGGGCGGCTGAGGTTCGTAAAGACAAAGACTCCCTTGCATCTCAAATCCGGGATCTTGATATTTCTGCCGACTCATCTGCTTTCTCCACCTCTCAATGGGCCACTCGTTATGCCCTAGAAGATGCCTTGCTGATGCTTCACCATCAATCGGATATTTATTAGCGCCAATGAGGGGCCCTTAATTGGACCTTGAAGGGGGATGCGATGACGGCTTACTTCTTTGCGATCGCCAATGGCAGGCGCCGCAGATGCTTCATTGACTCCCTGTTGATTGACGGCATTAGAAACTCGGATCAATCCACCATTATGGAACACATTGTTGGATTTTACTCCAATCTCCTCGGTTCTAAGCCTGATTAGCTCGGCTAACACGAATGCTGCTTCCGGTCCTGATGATTTCTCTATCCCTTTCTTTAAAATATTCTGCCGCAGTTGCGGGATCTCATCTGTAAAGTTATTCAAGGGTTCTGGTTGGGTATGGTGGATGTCTCTCGCCTTAATTATGTTGTCATTACCCCTATTCCTAAAGTCAAGGGCGCGGATCTGATCTCGCAATTTAGGACAATTGCCCTTATTAATAATTTCGCCATGTTTCCCGCCAAAGGGTTGGCTTCTCGCCTTTCTCCCATTGCCCACCGCACCATCAACCCTTTTCACTCGGCTTTCGTTAAAGGTCGCTTCATTTTTTATTTCACTTTTACTTTTATTTTTCAACAAATCTTCAGAAATGTTAAAAAATGTTCGCATCTTTCAAATTTTGTTCCTTTTTTTCTAAAATGTTCATGTTTTGAAACTTTGTTAACAAATTCAAAAGAAATTATAATTTTCAGATTTGTTTTCCCACTTTACAATAAATGTTCGAAAATTCAAAAACAGCTTGAAAGAAGAGAAAGGAGAGCAAATATGCAATGTACTCTAATCCTGGGGACTTAGCTACTTATCCAAGTTGCAGAACTTCACCCGCAACCGTCTGCTGTAAAACATGGTACCTAATCATAAGACAATTTTCAAAACCGAGGAATCGACAAAAAAATTATGACTCCCAGGTCCACGTATGAAAAACATTTATGGTGTAGTCTTGAAATATTTGGTACCTTACAAAAACAAACAAAAAGACCAACACTGGGATCACTACAAACTTCCCTAGAAAGTACAACATACTGAATTGGAGACACTTAATATATACATTAAAATAGACATATACATTAAAAATGGGTTGGCTGTGGGGTATGAACTACATAGACGTCGAATCAAACCGGGTGTTTTTTGTGTTGCATGCGGTCGAGAAGAAACCATATATCACCGCTTCTGGGCATGTCAACATTCAGTGAGGTTATGGCAGCTTTTCCACTCAGAGAAGGGAGTTGCGGTGGCGATCCCGCCGTTCTTGATGGACTCCCAGTCCCAGAGTGCTCTTGCTCGCTGGCTCCTTGACTGGTTCGCCCGGGCGTCTGACGAAGAGCATGAGGCGATGGTGCATGCAACCTATGGCCTGCGGCTGGCACGGAATAATGCAAGAGAAGGCAAGCTGATCGCTCCAGCACATGAAATAATGAACTCTGTTTTTGATCTTATGAGGGAATGGAGGGATCTACACTCACGGAAGATAGTGCTGGCTGTACGTCCGGAACCACAGCGCTGGGAACCACCAAATGAAGGATGGGTGAAGGTGAATTCAGATGGAGCAGTGTCCAAATATGCAGAGAAAGAAGGAGGAGGTGCAGTTCTCAGAGATCACAACGGCGCTTTTCTGGCAGCAACCTGTCATCATTTTCCAAATGTTGTTGATCCGGAAGCAACGGAGATTTTGGTGCGTAGGCAGGCTTTGCAAGTGGCTGCAGAAATTAATGCAACGAGGGCGGTGGTGCACATGTTGCAACAACCAGCGAAGAATCTATCCACTACTGGTCCATGGAATGAGGAGGTTAAAGCTCTTCTTGGGTCTTTCGTCGAGTGCAAGATTTCTTGGGTTTGTCGGTCTGCTAATATTGCCGCACATAAATTAGCTAAGGTAGGTGTTGGTGATGAACTATGTAAGGTGTGGTTAGGGATTCCCCCAGACTTTATTCTTGATGTAATCGCGGATGACATTCCGGGTTTTGATGCTTAAATAAATGCAGCATTATTTACCCTAAAAAAACATCAGCATCAACCGTTAACATCCAAAACACATTGACATGCAAATCCCGTGACTGATGAAATTGAATGTGATAGGCACATCCAGCCAATCCCAACTTCGGTCCCAAGGACAAACTTCTTTGGGAAATAGAGACGACGGTCTATTGCTATATCATAATGTGATTTCTTTTGCCATCATCAGTGCGACTGGCCCACACCTTGGCAAATTTAGCTTGGAAGTAACTTCCTTGGGAAAAAAGTTGTGACACAATACACAAATGCAAAAATGTAAAGCTTCATGGCCAAAAAGTGTGAAATAAGAAAGTAAAGGGCATCATGATAAGTATATAAGCATGGAGAACCACCCTATTTTAGTTCTGGTAAAATAATGCCCAAGTGTTTTCCCATTCCTTCATCCACAACGTGTTGATTGAGCTATGTACTACCATCCGCGACTTCACCCTTGAGGCGCATGCCAAAGTTGACATTGTGTGGAAACTCACCGAGTGTGTGATCTACACTGCCAAGTCCGCATATTTGCCAATCCCCCATGGAGCTCGCGATGTGGAAGGCTTGGGCTCCGCTGAAGTTCATTTTTGGGTGATTGGCCATTCAAAATAGAGTTTGGACCAACGACGGCTGGCCAAGAGAGGGAGGTCTAATTGTTGGCATTGTGTGGAAACTCACCGAGAGTGTGATCTACACTGCCAAGTCCGCATATTTGCCAATCCCCCATGGAGCTCGCGATGTGGAAGGCTTGGGCTCCGCTGAAGTTCATTTTTGGGTGATTGGCCATTCAAAATAGAGTTTGGACCAACTACGGCTGGCCAAGAGAGGGTGGTCTAATTGTTGGCTTTGCCCCTGTTTGCAAGCGCGAGCAAGAATCCATTGACAACCTCCTCTTCAAATGCCGGTACTCAATTAGCTTTGGGGAATGAGCAAAGACTAGCTCCAACTTGAAAGCACCAATACCTACATTTGGCACTTGGCGCGCTCCATCAATGAGTGGTGGATCGGATCAACACCTCCACTTAGCACTTGGCGCACTCAATCAAAGAGTAGTGGATCAGGCTCTCCAAATCTAGTATCCCGAATAGGAAGGCCATGTATACCTCCATGCTCACCTCTTGGACAATTTTGAATGAAAGGAATGATCACATCTTACAACTCAAGAGCACCCCACAAACGGTTCTCCTTGCAAACATCAAGAATGAGTATCTAACTTGGGTCACCGCAGGTGCAACAAATTTGGGCTCAATTATGCGGCGAGAGTAGACCTTCGTGTCCACATGTTGGGCACCATGTGTACAAGTACATGTCATCGAGGTGCCTCCCACGTGCACTACTTAGAGCATCTCCAGCCGTGCCCCCAGGACGACCTCTCCAGGCGATTTATTTGCATCGGCGCCGAAAAAACGGCCTAGTCGCGCCCCCAGGAAGCCGAATTCCGTTGGCTCGGGACGTTTTTGCGCCCGGCGCTCGCAGGCCGAACCCGGCGCACTGGGGGCGCTCGGGGGCTCCGGCGCAAGGGAAAAGTGTTCCTGGGGCCACATTGACAGGCGAAAAGTCAATCCACCCGCCCAGATTCGCCCTCCTGCCCGCCGCGCTCGGGCGTCACCCTGCGCCACGCTGCCGATCCCGGCGCCGACCACTGCCCGCCGCAGCTAGGTAGACCGTCTCCAGCCGGGAAAAAAGAAGGAGCGTAGCCGAGGCAGCCTCTTCGCCGCCGCCCCGGGCACCTTTACCGGCGCTCCGGCCGCGCAGGGCCTGTACGCTGGTGTCGTGGTATTCTCCCGGCGGGGTGCAAGACAACATATGCCACAAGGTGGCTTCGTGTGAGGGCAAGACTGCTGCCGGAATATCCGGGGACGGGTATGCGAGTAGCACGCGCTAGTTTACCTAGGTTCGGGGCTCTCCGGAAGATAATACCCCTACTCCTGCATGTCTGAGTATATATCTGGGGTGTACATCAGGCAGTACAAAGTGCTCCTGGAGCTGTATCTGGGATCAGTGCCAAGTGCATCTGACTTGGTATATATGCATATGAGCTAGTGGCTGCATGTGCCATGCATGCGTGAGTGGCCTTGTGGCCGGCCAAGTGCATGTGGCGTGGCCATGTCCCTGGTGGATGGATGGATGGCTGCCTTATATAGGCATGGGGGTAGCTTACTACCTAAGCTAAGGTAGTGGACATGAGGGCATGGTGTGGGTGTCATGCTTGTCTCCTGGGTCACTTCATAAATAGTGCCCAGGGACAAGTGACACTGTACATGATGGCGTCGTGGTACAGCCGTCTCGTCCATGGTATGGCCGCCACGTCGGGGTCTTGTTGGTGTCGCTTTGGGCTGCAGACGGCAGCCGGCTGGTTGGTGCAGTCGGCAGCCGGCTGGTTGTCGGAGTCGGCAGCCGGCTGGTTCTCGTAGTCGGCAGCCGGCTAGAGCGGCCGGGCGGTCGGACTGAGGGGCTTTGCTAGCCCCGATGTCTTGAATTATTGTCTCGCCGTCTTCGGGGTATCCATGCCCAATTACTCCGATAGTAGCCCCCAAGCCTCCGGGCAACTTGGCAAAGTTGGGCGGAGGTTTTTTGGCGAGTGTTCATGGAAATGATCATGAAAAAGACAAAGTTAGTCCACGCAGATATATCACGTGTTTGCTTTTAGCATTGCAAGTTTTATGCGGAGGGTGCCGACTCGATTTCGTCCGAGCCCCCTAAATCTTTTTCGTGTTCCCTCCGCTTTTTGGCTTGAGCTCTCGCTTGCCGGACAGCCGCTCTGCGGTCTGTGGCTGAGAGTGGGCCACGAAGTGGAGTGTACAGTACTCAGACTTTGAGAGAGGATTTAACCGAGCAGATACTCATAAAGGAAACGGTCGGGTCGCCCGAAGCGTTTTCTCTTCCCGGAAGTTTTTTCGCGTGGGGTGACCTCCAGCTTTTCCTCTTGCTAGCCGGACAGCTGCTCTGCGGTCTGTGGCTGAGAGGTGGGCCTTTGGTACTGCACACGCTACTAAGCCGTCTGCAGGAAAAAACGTCTCAGTCCAAGCGGCCAGCCCCGGGCCAACTCTGGCTGGGGCCGGGGCGAACAGTGGTGCAACTGCAATAAAAATGCGGAGATAGCCCCCGATCATCGTTCGGGGTTATCCGTGCTTGCATGATGCAAAAATATGCGAGTGAGGAGCTCACTTTGATTTTCATGTAGCCGCGGTCGTCGAAGACAGCCGGCGCGACTCGACGCTCGCGGAGTGCGCCGGCGCACCCGCTGGGTGTGGCCTTCAAGCCCCCGGTGCTCGAAGCGGGGTCCCGGCCGATCAGGCTCGACCGGCCAGGCGAGGCGTCTTGCAACGCCCTTCTTCTTCTTTTTCTCTTTTGCCGGCTGCTGGCAGCCGGACAATACTCTTCTCTTGTCTGCAATCATCGCGGGGGCGCGTCAGCGCACCCGCTGGGTGTAGCCCCCGAGATTCGGCCTGACTGCTGAGCAGTCGGGCCGGATCTCTTGGCGACTACTTTGTCTTCTCTCTTTGCGGGGGCGCGTCAGCGCACCCGCTGGGTGTAGCCCCCGAGATTCGGGCCGACTACTGAGTGGTCGAGCCGGATCTCCCGGCAACTACTTTGTCTTCTTCTCTTTCTCTTCTGCCGGTTGTGCCCAGACAGACCGACTCGTTGGTCAGCCAGGCAGTGAAGCGGGCAGAAGAACCAGCCGGACCAGCGGCAACGCGGGTTGTTGACCGGAGCAGTCGGCTGGACTGCAGTCTGCAAAGTCGGATCCTCCTTTTCTCTTTTTTCTTTCTCTGCCAGTCGGCCGTGGGCACCCGACCTTTTCTTCACCCGGCTCTGGGCAGCCAGATGCACACACACACACATTTTTTTGGCAGCTGGATTGGGCACTCGGCCTCTTTTCCCAAACAGCCGGCTCAGCTCCAGTTGGCCGGCTCTTTTTTTTCAGCCTGTGGGCAGTCGGCCCTTCTCTTTCTTTTCCTCCACCTGGCATCATTTTTTATCTCCAGCCGGCATCTTTTTTTTTATCTCCAGCCGGCATCTCTTTTTTTTCAGCCGGCTTGACTTTTCTTTTTTCAGCCGACCTCCCACTTCTTTTTCTCTTCTCCTCGCATGGGGCAGCCGGCCTCCTCTTTTTGACAGCAGACGGCTGTAGTGGGATTCGGCGGGAGTGTGCGAGGCGCAGCAAGCCGGCCGGTGGGAAGGCGGGCGGGTGCGGCTCCAGTCGGTCGGAGAAGCCGGCGGGCTCGCGGCAGTCGGAGCAGGGAGCCACTGGGGCGCCGAGCGGCGGGGAGGAGCCGGATGCGCGGGGCCGGCTTGGCGAGAAGGCGGAGTCGGCGCGGGGCCAGCGCGGAGAGGCGGCCGGACGCTCGGGGGCGCGGAGGAGGGTAGGCGGAGAACTCGGTCGCGGGTAGGGGCGGAGCCGGCCTGCGGGCGGAGCCGGCCTGCGGGCGGAGCTGAACGGCCGGGCGCGTGGATGCGGAGAAAACTGGCACGGCCCGGGACGTGGAGCTCGCGGGCAGGAGACGGCAGTGGCGACCCGGAGGAGGGCGCCGGCGCGGAGTAACGGGGAGACATCAACCGGCTGTCCGAGTTGCGGGCAGCCGGCCTGCGCGAAGCCGGCAGGCGGCCGTGGGAAGCCGGAGCGGAGCATTCAGCGTCCGGGAGCCGGGCAACCAGCGCGGGGAGGCGGCGGGGAGCAGCCGCCGGGTCATATCCGAGCGCGGCCGAACGACGCGAGGGCGAGGGCGCGAGGCCGGTGGCGCAGAGGCGACCGAGCCGGGGCCACCACGCGGGGTGCAAGCGCGGGGGAGCCACTGGAGGCCGGACGCATGTGAGCAGGCAGACGGGTCGGCGCGGGGCGAGGCAGCCGGCCGCAGCCCGCGGGCCAGGAGCCAGACAGGCGCGGAGACGGCGCGGCGGGAGCCGGCGACGGCCAGCGGACACGCCGACGCGCAACAGCCGGGGTGCACGGGTGCTGCGACGTGGAGCACGGGTAGTGGCTTGTTGACGGTAGGAAGCTGGGGCAGCACCGCAAGGCGCAGACTCGGGCGAGGGGGCGCGCGGTGCGCCGGGCCGGAGCTGGGCACGGCGGCAGGGCGAGGCGCTCGAGGAAGGAGAAGCGAAGCGATGCGTGCAGCCGAGCCAGCCGCTCAAGTGAGCCGCGGGCACGCGCAAGAAGAAGCAAGGCGGCAGCTCGGTGGATGACGCACGGGAGAGGAGCTGGAGACGCTTCGAGGAGCTCGCAAAGGTCCGGCCAGGCACGAGCGGTGCGGCCGTGCGTACGGGCGCCTCCCCTGACGACGCACAGAGCAGAGGCTTGTGTATACCCGTTGTCTCGGAAGTGCATGGGAAATGGTTTAGCTATGGTGTGGCTAATGGTTTGACCATTGTTGACCTGCATGTAGCTAGCTTCCATAGATGATATATGGATGAGCGAACATGCGTTCCGGCCGGTGTAAGGCGCGGCGCGGAGGGGAGCAGACGCGAGGGGCGGGTGGACGGACACGGCCGTCCGAAACGAGGCCCCGCGCGCTCCGCGCGCGCGGATGGACATCCGGCGTCGCAGCGGTGGTGACGACGAAGGCGGCGAGGCCGACGACGAGGACGCGCCGTCCCGCACGGTCGCTCCGGGGGCGGGTCAAAGTCGAGCCCCCGAGCGCTACGAGAGAGACGGCGCGACGCCGCGGCGGAGATGACGAAGGTGGTCCCGCCCGGACTGCGAAACCAGCAGCAGCG
>NC_041385.1:820078779-820129175 GCF_002162155.2 Triticum dicoccoides
GACATATGCCACAAGGTGGCTTCGTGTGAGGGCAAGACTGCTGCCGGAATATCCGTGGACGGGTACGCGAGTAGCACGCGCTAGTTTACCCAGGTTCGCGGCTCTCCGGAGAGATAATACCCCTACTCCTGCATGTCTGAGTATATATCTGGGGTGTACATCGGACAGTACAAAGTGCTACTGAAGCTGTATCTGGGATCAGTGCCAAGTGCATCTGACTTGGTATATATGCATATGAGCTAGTGGCTGCATGTGCCATGCATGCGTGAGTGGCCTTGTGGCCGGCCAAGTGCATGTGGCGTGGCCATGTCCCTGGTGGATGGATGGATGGGTGCCTTATATAGGCATGGGGGTAGCTTACCACCTAAGCTAAGGTAGTGGACATGAGGGCATGGTGTGGGTGTCATGCTTGTCTCCTGGGTCACTTCATAAATAGTGCCCAGGGACAAGTGACACTGTACATGATGGCGTCGTGGTACAGCCGTCTCGTCCGTGGTATGGCCGCCACGTCGGGGTCTTGTCGGTGTCGCTTCGGGCTGCAGTCGGCAGCCGGCTGGTCGGTGCAGTCGGCAGCCGGCTGGTTGTCGGAGTCGGCAGCCGGCTGGTTGTCGTAGTCGGCGGCCGGCTAGAGCGGCCGGGCAGTCGGACTGAGGGGCTTTGCGAGCCCCGATGTCTTGAATTATCGTCTCGCCGTCGTTGGGGTATCCGTGTCCAATTACTCCGACAGCTAGCGGGCTTGCGCCCACCTCGCCCACAAGGTGTTCGGTGAATTGCCCGGCCCAGCGATGGACTCCGAAGATGAGGAGGCGCTTGCGGCGTTGCTGGATGAGGAAGCCAAAGTTGACGTCCAGGAGCAGGAGCATCTCATGGTGCTTGCCGGCCTCCGGCATGCTTGCGAGCAGCGAGAAGCCGCGGCGAGGTGGCTCAACGCTTGGGCGGGTGAAAGCAAAGAACCGACATCGTCTGGAAGGCTACTGCATGCTCTACTCGGACTACTTCGCCGATGCTCCATTGCACGGTGAGAAAACATTTCGGCGCCGTTATCGGATGAGCCGAAAGCTTTTCCTCCGGATTGTGAATTCCATCCGGGAGTTCGACAGCTACTTCAAGTGGAAGAAGGATTGCACCGGCACACTTGGATTCACCTTGATCCAGAAGTGCACGACAACTATGAGGATCCAGAAGTGATTCACTCGACGACTATGGGCGCTTGGCCGAGTCCACCATCATTCAGTGTTTCTACAAGTTCTGCAGGGCAGTGGTGGTAGTGTTTGGACCGCAGTACTTGCGAACACCCAATGCGGAAGACACTGCTCGGATCCTAGCACAGAATGAAGCATGAGGATTTCCTGGGATGCTTGGAAGCATCGACTGCATGCATTGGAAATGGAAGAACTGTCCATTTTCTTGGCAGGAGTTGTACAAAGGCGCCAAAGGCGGTTGCAGTGTGGTGCTTGAGGCAGTGGCCACAAAGGACCTCTGGATTTCGCACTCTTTCTTTGGGATGCCAGGAACTCACAATGACATCAACGTCCTGCAGTGCTCCCCAGTCTTTGCCAAGCTTGTTGAAGGTCATTCTCCTATGGTGAACTTCGAGGTCAATGGACGACAGTACAACAAGGGGTACTATCTAGCTAGTGGCATCTATCCGAGATGGTCGACATTTGTGAAGACCATCTCAAACCCTGTGCCAGGAGGCAAGAACGTCTGGTTTGTGAAGATTCAGGAGGCTTGTAGGAAGGATGCGAGCGGGCATTTGGTGTGCTCCAATCTCGATTTGCTGTTGTCCGGTTCCCTGCTCAGACCTGATCAAAAGATCAATTGTGGGAGATCATGACTTGCTGTGTCATCTTGCACAACATGATCATTGAGACCAAGCAGGAAGAGCCAGTGTTTGACACTGAACCATACCACAGGCAGGGTACTCTTGCCCAAGTTGATCATCAGCTACCGGCAAACTGGACTGACTACCTCAATATGCGTTAAGAGATCCGAGACCCAGAGGTGCATTAAGAACTCCAACACGATCTAGTGTAGCACCTATTGAGGCTCAAGGGCGAGCCGGGAATGGTGATGAAACTTGAGTTTTTATTTGTTAAACGATATAATTTGTAGTGAACTATTTGATTTATGTGATGAAACACGCCGAAAACACGCCGAACTATGTGAGGAGCTAATTGATTCCTATTTGTTTGCAAAAATTCGCGCCGAAACCTGCCGAACCGCGACGAATATGGGCCGATTCGCGCAGTTATCGGGCCGTTTTGGGACATATTTGGATCGAAAGCTGGGCTGAATTCGGCGCCTGGGGGCGACCTAGGGGCGACGACTGGGTGCCGAACCGCCCCAGCGCCGAGTTTATCGCCGGCGCATCCCAGGACGCTCTTTTTCGGCGCCCTAGGGGCCGAACGGCTGGAGATGCTCTTATATTTACCCGGAATCCTCGTCATCAGACCGTAATGTTTCTGCCGTTGGTAGTGTGACCGTCAGGTTGAATGGTCATGTTTGCGGCTCGACTGGTCGGATTTCAGTGATATATTCCTATTCAAAAGCAGTGAAATTAATTCATTGACCAAGAAATTAGGGTAGAAGTCTTCCAGAGTTAATATAGCCTTTTCCTACTTGTAGGAATTTGAGCATACAAGTAATAAGAGTTCATCCATGACTAGCTTCTTCATTTTTTGGGAACCTCACTGGCTAATCAATGGCCACCTTACAAAATTTCTTTTGCCATAAGCAGAATCCATGCACATCATAATTATTCTGTATGTGAAATTGTGAGTAGCGAATATATGTTCATAATTTTACTTGAACAAGCTATAGCAATATAAAAACATAATTGTACCTAGTAGCCAAACACATCGCAGCTGATAGTTCCTTAAATATATGCAATTAATTAATATAGGTTCATAATTGTATCAATATATCAAAATGGAATGGATATACTGTAATCTGAAAGACCCAATTACATCAGAATAGACAGATCTTAGTCATCATAGTACTAATTAATAAACCCCGTGCGAAAAAATGAAATCATCTGGGAGAAACCTCCTCATCAAGACGATCCTTGCCATTACGGGAGTTCCACTACCAAAAGAGAACAAAACAACTAACAACGAGCAGGTAAAAAAAAGCTACCATCGACGAGACGATTTCGCTCTGGACACTATCAAAATAGAATGGAACAACTAAGAACGAGATGATTTGTGTTCTTGAGGACTAGGTGTGCCCAAATAGAGCGCTAATGGAGCAGCGGACAACCTTGGGGTGTAGCCAAACACCCGTGCCTGACATTGTTCAATGAGCCGCGGTGCTCCTGCGATCGGGAGCTTCTGCTGACGACGATGAGCAGGGACAGGGACGAACGATGTGCGACCGTTGTACTCGTATCCACGCCGATGCGGCTTCTTCTTGCCCGCCTCAAACAGCAGCTCTCGTGGGCCAAATTCAATGCTGCTTTCAATCCTGCGAAGGTATAGTCCACCGACGACCTAGTCGCCACACAGCACACGCGTCCTGGGAAAGTCAGGCTCTTCAGTTTTTGCTTCAGGGAACCACGCGTCCCACTCACCGTATCGGCTGTAGGTCATCAGACAAGATGTTGAGTCCACCAGCCTGCACAACTTTGCCATCTCTGATATCAGGGTTTTCAGCCGCAAGCGCACTGTATCCTCCAACGTGATATTTTCCGTCGCTAGATTGAAGCGCGCGAGCTTCTCGTCTCGCCCGCGCTCTCCATGGCCACACGTGGGCCAGTACACCGACCCATCAACGTACACGGGATCAGAAAGGGACATGCAACCTAGTCCAGCCCACGCCTCCACCTCCGATGGTGTACACGTGCAGCTCTTCGTCATGGATGGTCTCTCCCGCGCGCAAGGGCAGGCCGCTGTTTCCTAAGTAGTTATGGTGCACGATCTTGTATCGCCTGGCCGTAGCATCGTAGACTCGTAGCCAAAGCAGTACTCCCCGGGGCTGACGTTCCACCTTCGCCCTGACGCCTCTGGCGGCAGCGGCAGCACGAGCGACTCACCGGTGGACGGCTCAACGATTTTGATGGAGCCTTGGCCGGCTTCGGCTTGTAGGAAGCAGAGCAAGCCATTGCAAGCGCCTACCAACATATCCCGCATGCCAGCTGTGAACTCGGCCGTGAGCCGCCCGTGCTCATCGAAGAGGAAGCCACGGGCGCTGCGCGGGTCTTCATAGCAGCTGTAGGTGAATCCAGGAAAGAAGACGATGGTGTGTGTCGAAGGCCCCCGTGATCCGTAGTTCAATTGGTCCTGAATGAACGACGAGTCGGCGATGATGTCCCGCCACTCTTTGCAGACGAGGCGAAGGCGATGGAGGTTGCTCCCTGGGAGGCGGACCAGGATGCTGGCTACGATGTCTCGTGGCAGGCACGAGGTGTTGGAGGCCCTTGGCTGTTTCTTGGAACCTCGCCGACGCCGGCGCGGATGCATCCACCTCCAGGTCCTCCATCGAAGATGGCAGATGGATTTCATGATAACTTAGGTGCGGATTCAAATCTGGTTGAAGTTGGGAATCGTGAGATTGATAACTTTTTCTCTTATCAATAATATCCTGTGGAAGTACGGATTCCCCTCCCTCTAACGATGAGGCGATGCCAACATAAACGGAGTCTTCATGCCGGAAGATTTGCTATAAGAATTCTGTTACGATGGGTCAGAAGATTCGTTACCATATACTCAGATTGGTTGGGTCCTCAATCTCACGTGTTAGGCCATCTTCATTGGAAGGCGCTTATAAGTAAAATAAAATAAATGATTTAACTGCGTAGTTCATCATCGCTAACTGAATACAATGTGGGAATTCTTGGTGGTTCACGGGCCCGCGGATCATTCGCTTGGTCCTCTTTTTTTGGATGAACTCTCGATCAAGATTGAGGCCTGCAATATCCCTCTTCTAATTGGAGGAGACTTTAATCTATTACGCTCTCCGGCCGACAAGAACAGTGCTAATTTCTGTTGGCCTCTCGCCAATGCTTTTAATGATTTCATTAGTAACTGCGCACTTCGTGAACTTCCTACGGTGGGGGCGCGTTTCACTTGGTCTAATCATCAAGCCTCCCCTGTCCGGTCGGTGCTGGATAGGGTCTTTCTGTCTGATCAATGGGATTCGCTATTTCCCCGCACGCTGCTTAAGGCCAGGCCTGTGGTTGGGTCTGACCATGTTCCCCTAGTCCTTGACGCGGGTATCCTTGCTCTCGCCTCGACCTCCCGTTTCGAGTTTGATGCTTCTTGGCTTGTGGTAGAGGGCTTTTGTGATATGTTGGGTTCTAAGATTTCTAGTTTTCTTTCTTCTCCTCTTCGCTCCTTTGGTCCCCTAGATGATTGGCATAAACTTTCCTATGAGCTTCGTAAATTCTTAAGGGGGTGGTCTCGAAATAGGGCGGCTGAGGTTCGTAAAGACACAGACTCCCTTGCATCTCAAATCCGGGATCTTGATATTTCTGCCGACTCATCTGCTTTCTCCACCTCTCAATGGGCCACTCGTTATGCCCTAGAAGATGCCTTGCTGATGCTTCACCATCAGTCGGATATTTATTGGCGCCAACGAGGGGCCCTTAATTGGACCTTGAAGGGGGATGCGATGACGGCTTACTTCTTTGTGATCGCCAATGGCAGGCGCCGCAGATGCTTCATTGACTCCCTGTTAATTGACGGCATTAGAAACTCGGATCAATCCACCATTATGGAACACATTGTTGGATTTTACTCCAATCTCCTCGGTTCTAAGCCTGATCCCGGGGTTGATCTTTGTTCTGGGTTCTGGGATGCGGGGTCTAGGATTTCTCCGGACGAAAGCTTGGGTCTAATGGTTCCCTTATCTGACGAGGAGATTTCGCAGGTGATTAGCTCGGCTAACACGAATGCTGCTTCCGGTCCTGATGATTTCTCTATCCCTTTCTTTAAAAAATTCTGCCGCAGTTGCGGGATCTCATCTGTAAAGTTATTCAAGGGTTCTGGTTGGGTACGGTGGATGTCTCTCGCCTTAATTATGTTGTCATTACCCTTATTCCTAAAGTCAAGGGCGCGGATATGATCTCGCAATTTAGGCCGATTGCCCTTATTAATAATTTCGCCATGTTTCCCGCCAAATGGTTGGCTTCTCGCCTTTCTCCCGTTGCCCACCGCACCATCAGCCCTTTTCACTCGGCTTTCGTTAAAGGTCGCTTCATTTTTTATTTCATTTTTACTTTTATTTTTCAACAAATCTTCAGAAATGTTAAAAAATGTTCGCATCTTTCAAATTTTGTTCCTTTTTTTCTAAAATGTTCATGTTTTGAAATTTTGTTAACAAATTCAAAAGAAATTATAATTTTCAGATTTGTTTTCCCACTTTACAATAAATGTCTGAAAATTCAAAAACAGCTTGAAAGAAGAGAAAGGAGAGCAAATATGCAATGTACTCTAATCCTGGGGACTTAGCTACTTATCCATGTTGCAGAACTTCACCCGCAACCGTCTGCTGTAAAACATGGTACCTAATCATAAGACAATTTTCAAAACCGAGGAATCAACAAAAAAATTATGACTCCCAGGTCCACGTATGAAAAACATTTATGGTGTAGTCTTGAAATATTTGGTACCTTACGAAAACAAGCAAAAAGACCAACACTGGGATCACTACAAACTTCCCTAGAAAGTACAACATACTGAATTGGAGACACTTAATATATACATTAAAATAGACATATACATTAAAAATGGGTTGGCTGTGGGGTATGAACTACATAGACGTCGAATCAAACCGGGTGTTTTTGTGTTGCATGCGGTCGAGAAGAAACCATATATCACCGCTTCTGGGCATGTCAACATTCAGTGAGGTTATGGCAGCTTTTCCACTCAGAGAAGGGAGTTGCGGTGGCGATCCCGCCGTTCTTGATGGACTCCCAGTCCCAGAGTGCTCTTGCTCGCTGGCTCCTTGACTGGTTCGCCGGGGCGTCTGACGAAGAGCATGAGGCGATGGTGCATGCAACCTATGGCCTGCGGCTGGCACGGAATAATGCAGGAGAAGGCAAGCTGATCGCTCCAGCACATGAAATAATGAACTCTGTTTTTGATCTTATGAGGGAATGGAGGGATGTACACTCACGGAAGATAGTGGTCGCTGTACGTCCGGAACCACAGCGCTGGGAACCACCAAATGAAGGATGGGTGAAGGTCAATTCAGATGGAGCAGTTTCCAAATATGCAGAGAAAGAAGGAGGAGGTGCAGTTCTCAGAGATCACAACGGCGCTTTTCTGGCAGCAACCTGTCATCATTTTCCAAACGTTGTTGATCCGGAAGCAACGGAGATTTTGGTGTGTAGGCGGGCTTTGCAAGTGGCTGCAGAAATTAAAGCAACGAGGGTTCACTTGGAACTTGATGCTCAGGCGGTGGTGCACATGTTGCAACAACTAGCGAAGAATCTATCCGCTACTGGTCCATGGATTGAGGAGGTTAAAGCTCTTCTTGGGTCTTTCGTCGAGTGCAAGATTTCTTGGGTTCGTCGGTCTGCTAATATTGCCGCACATAAATTAGCTAAGGTAGGTGTTGGTGATGAACTATATAAGGTGTGGTTAGGGATTCCCCCAGACTTTATTCTTGATGTAATCGCGGATGACATTCCGGGTTTTGATGCTTAAATAAATGCGGCAATATTTACCCTAAAAAAACATCAGCATCAACCGTTAACATCCAAAACACATTGACATGCAAATCCTGTGACTGATGAAATTGAATGTGATAAGCACATCCATCCAATCTCAAGTTCGGTCCCAAGGACAAACTTCTTTGGGAAGTAGAGACGACGGTCTATTGCTATATCATAATGTGATTTCTTTTGCCATCATCAGTGCGACTGGCCCACACCTTGGCAAATTTAGCTTGGAAGTAACTTCCTTGGGAAAAAAGTTGTGACACAATACACAAATGCAAAAATGTAAAGCTTCATGGCCAAAAAGTGTGAAATAAGAAAGTAAAGGGCATCATGATAAGTATATAAGCATGGAGAACCACCCTATTTTAGTTCTGGTAAAATAATGCCCAAGTGTTTTCCCATTCCTTCATCCACAACGTGTTGATTGAGCTATGTACTACCATCCGCGACTTCATCCTTGAGGCGCATGCCAAAGTTGACATTGTGTGGAAACTCACCGAGAGTGTGATCTGCACTGCCAAGTCCGCATATTTGCCAATCCCCCATGGAGCTCGCGATGTGGAAGGCTTGGGCTCCGCTGAAGTTCATTTTTGGGTGATTGGCCATTCAAAATAGAGTTTGGACCAACGACGACTGGCCAAGAGAGGGAGGTCTAATTGTTGGCATTGTGTGGAAACTCACCGAGAGTGTGATCTACACTGCCAAGTCCGCATATTTGCCAATCCCCCATGGAGCTCGCGATGTGGAAGGCTTGGGCTCCGCTGAAGTTCTTTTTTGGGTGATTGGCCATTCAAAATAGAGTTTGGACCAACGACGACTGGCCAAGAGAGGGTGGTATAATTGTTGGCTTTGCCCTTGTTTGCAAGCGCGAGCAAGAATCCATTGACAACCTCCTCTTCAAATGCCGGTACTCAATTAGCTTTGGGGAATGATCAAAGACTAGCTCCAACTTCAAAGCACCAATACCTACATTTGGCACTTGGCGCGCTCCATCAATGAGTGGTGGATCGGATCAACACCTCCACTTAGCACTTGGCGCACTCAATCAAAGAGTAGTGGATCAGGCTCTCCAAATCTAATATCCCGAATAGGAAGGCCATGTATACCTCCATGCTCACCTCTTGGACAATTTTGAATGAAAGGAATGCTCACATCTTACAACTCAAGAGCACCCCACAAACGGTTCTCCTTGCAAACATCAAGAATGAGTATCTAACTTGGGTCACCGCAGGTGCAAAAAATTTGGGCTCAATTATGTGGTGAGAGTAGACCTTCGTGTCCACATGTTGGGCACCATGTGCACAAGTACATGTCATCGAGGTGCCTCCCACGTGCACTACTTAGAGCATCTCCAGCCGAGCCCCCAGGACGGCCTCTCCAGGCGATTTATTTGCATCGGCGCCGAAAAAACGGCCTAGTCGCGCCCCCAGGAAGCCGAATTCCGCTGGCTCGGGCCATTTTTGCGCCCGGCGCTCGTAGGCCGAACCCGGCGCACTGGGGGCGCTCGGGGGCTCCGGCGCAAGGGAAAAGTGTTCATGGGGCCACATTGACAGGCGAAAAGTCAATCCGCCCGCCCAAATTCGCCCTCCCGCCAGCCGCGCTCGGGCGCCACCCTGCGCCACCCTACCGATCCCGGCGCCGACCACCGCCCGCCGCAGCTAGGTAGACCGTCTCCAGCCGGGAAAAAAGAAGGAGCGTAGCCGAGGCAGCCTCTTCGCCGCCGCCCCGGCACCTTTTCCGGCGCTCCGGCCGCGCAGGGCCTGTACGCTGGTGTCGTGGTATTCTCCCGGGGGGGGGGGTGCAAGACGACATATGCCACAATGTGGCTTCGTGTGAGGGCAAGACTGCTGCCGGAATATCCGGGGACGGGTATGTGAGTAGCACACCCTAGTTTATCCAGGTTCGGGGCTCTCCGGAGAGATAATACCCTTACTCCTGCATGTCTGAGTATATATCTGGGATGTACATTGGGCAGTACAAAGTGCTCCTGGAGCTGTATCTGGGATCAGTGCCAAGTGCATCTGACTTGGTATATATGCATATGAGCTAGTGGCTGCATGTGCCATGCATGCGTGAGTGGCCTTGTAGCCGGCCAAGTGCATATGGCGTGGCCATGTCCCTGGTGGATGGATGGATGGGTGCCTTATATAGGCATGGGGGTATCTTACTACCTAAGCTAAGGTAGTGGACATGAGGGCATGGTGTGGGTGTCATGCTTGTCTCCTGGGTCACTTCATAAATAGTGCCCAGGGACAAGTGACACTGTACATGATGGCGTCGTGGTACAGCCGTCTCGTCCGTGGTATGGCCGCCACGTCGGGGTCTTGTCGGTGTCGCTTCGGGTTGCAGTCGGCAGCCGGCTGGTTGTCGTAGTCGGCAGCCGGCTAGAGCGGCCGGGCAGTCGGACTGAGGGGCTTTGCTAGCCCCGATGTCTTGAATTATCGTCTCGCCGTCTTTGGGGTGTCCGTGTCCAATTACTCCGACAGTAGCCCCCAAGCCTCCGGGCAACTTGGCAAAGTTGGGCGGAGGTTTTTTGGCGAGTGTTCATGGAAATGATCATGAAAAAGACAAAGTTAGTCCACGCAGATATATCATGTGTTTGCTTTTAGCATTGCAAGTTTTATGCGGAGGGTGCCGACTCGATTATGTCCGAGCCCCCTAAATCTTTTTCGTGTTCCCTCCGCTTTTTGGCTTGAGCTCTCGCTGGCCGGACAGCCGCTCTGCGGTCTGTGGCTGAGAGTGGGCCGCGAAGTGGAGTGTATAGTACTCAGACTTTGAGAGCGGATTTAACCGAGCAGATACTCATAAAGGAAACGGTCAGGTCGCCCGAAGCGTTTTCTCTTCCCGGAAGTTTTTTCGCGTGGGGTGACCTCCAGCTTTTGCTCTTGCTAGCCGGACAGCCCTCTGCGGTCTGTGGCTGAGAGGTGGGCCTTTGGACTGCACACACTACTAAGCTGTCTGCGGGAAAAAACGTCTCAGGCCAAGCGGCTAGCCCTGGGCCAACTCTGGCTGGGGCCGGGGCGAACAGTGGTGCAACTGCAATAAAAATGCGGAGATAGCCCCCGATCATCGTTCGGGGTTATCCATGCTTGTGTGATGCAAAAATATGCGAGTGAGGAGCTCACATTGATTTTCATGTAGCCGCGGTCGTCGAAGACACGCACCCGATGGGTGTGGCCTTCGAGCCCCCAGTGCTCGAAGCGGGGTCCCGGCCGATCAGGCTCGACCGGCCAGGCGAGGCGTCTTGCAACGCCCTTCTTCTTCTTTTTCTCTTCTGCTGGCTGCTGGCAGCCGGACAATACTCTTCTTTTGTCTGCAATCTTCGTGGGGGCGCGCCAGCGCACCCGCTGGTGTAGCCCCCGAGATTCGGGCCGACTGCTGTGCAATCGGGCCGGATCTCTTGGCGACTACTTTGTCTTCTCTCTTCGCGGGGGCGCGTCAGCGCACCCGCTGGGTGTAGCCCCCGAGATTCGGGCCGACTACTGAGTAGTCGGGCCGGATCTCCCGGCAACTACTTTGTCTTCTTCTCTTTCTCTTTTGCCGGTTGTGCCCGGACGGACCGACTCATCGGTCGGCCAGGCAGTGAAGCGGGCAGAAGAACCAGCCGGTCCAGCGGCAACGCGGGCTGTTGACCGGAGCAGTCGGCTGGACTGCAGTCTGCAAAGTCGGATCCTCCTTTTCTCTTTTTTCTTTCTCTGCCAGTCGGCCGTGGGCACCCGGCCTTTTCTTCACCCGGCTCTGGGCAGCCGGATGCACACACACACATTTTTTTGGCAGCTGGATTGGGCACTCGGCCTCTTTTCCCAAACAGCCGGCTCAGCTCCAATTGGCCGGCTTTTTTTTTCCAGCCTGTGGGCAGTCGGCCCTTCTCTTTCTTTTCCTCCACCCGGCATCATTTTTTATCTCCAGCCGGCATCTTTTTTTTATCTCCAGCCCGCATCTCTTTTTTTTTCAGCCGGCTTGACTTTTCTTTTTTCAGCCGGCCTCCCACTTCTTTTTCTCTTCTCCTCGCATGGGGCAACCGGCCTCTTCTTTTTCTTCAGGACAGCAGGCGGCTGTAGTGGGATTCGGCGGGAGTGCGCGAGGCGCAGCAAGCCGGCCGGTGGGAAGGCGGGCGGGTGCGGCTCCAGTCGGCCGGAGAAGCCGGCGGGCTCGCGACAGTCGGAGCAGGGAGCCACTGGGGCGCCGAGCGGCGGGGAGGAGGCGGATGTGCGGGGCCGGCTTGGAGAGAAGGCGGAGTCGGCGCGGGCCAGCGCGGAGAGGCGGCCGGACGCTCGGGGGCGCGGAGGAGGGCAAGCGGAGAACTCGGCCGCGGGTAGGGGTGGAGCCGGCCTGCGGGCGGAGCCGGCGGGCCAGACCCGGAGCCGAATGGCCGGGCGCGTGGATGCGGAGAAAACTGGCACGGCCCGGGACGTGGAGCCCGCGGGCAGGAGACGGCAGCGGCGACCCGGAGGAGGGCGCCGACGCGGAGTAACGGGGAGACGGCAGCCGGCTGTCCGGGATGCGGGCAGCCGGCCTGCGCGAAGCCGGCAGGCGGCCGTGGGAAGCCGGAGCGGAGCATTAAGCGTCCGGGAGCCAGGCAACCGGCGCGGGGAGGCGGCGGGGAGCAGCCGCCGGGTCATATCCGAGCGCGGCCGAACGACGCGAGGGCGAGGGCGCGAGGCCGGTGGCGCGGAGGCAATCGAGCCGGGGCCGACACGCGGGGTGCAAGCGCAGGGGAGCCACTGGAGGCCGGACGCGCGTGAGCAGGCAGACGGGTCGGCGCGGGGCAAGGCAGCCGGCCGCAGCTCGCGGGGCAGGAGCCAGACAGGTGCGGAGACGGCGCGGCGGGAGCCGGCGACGGCGAGCGGACACGCCGACGCGCAACAGCCGGGGTGCACGGGTGCTGCGACGTGGAGCACGGGTAGCGGCTTGTTGACGGTAGGAAGCTGGGGAAGCACATCAAGGCGCAGACTCGGGCGAGGGGGCGCGCGGTGCGCCGGGCCGGAGCTGGGCACGGCGGCAGGGCGAGGCGCTCGAGGAAGGAGAAGCGAAGCGATGCGTGCAGCCGAGCCAGCCGCTCGAGTGAGCCGCGGGCGCGCGCAAGAAGAAGCAAGGCGGCAGCGCGGTGGATGACGCACGGGAGAGGAGCTGGAGACACTTCGAGGAGCTCGCAAAGGTCCGGCCAGGCACGAGCGGTGCGGCCGTGCGTACGGGCGCCTCCCCTAACGACGCACAGATCAGAGGCTTGTGTATACCCGTTGTCTGGGAAGTGTATGGGAAATGGTTTAGCTATGGTGTGGCTAATGGTTTGACCATTGTTGACCTGCATGTAGCTACCTTCCATAGATGATATATGGATGAGCGAACATGCGTTCCGGCCGGAGCAAGGCGTGGCGTGGAGGGGAGCAGACGCGAGGGGCGGGTGGACGGACACGGCCGTCCGAAACGAGGCCCCGCGCACGCCGCGTGCGCGGATGGACATCCGGTGTCGCAATGGTGGTGACGACGAAGGCGGCGAGGCCGACGACAAGGACACGCCGTCCCGCACGGTCGCTCCGGGGGCGGGTCAAAGTCGAGCCCCCGAGCGCTACCAGAGAGACGGCGCGACGCCGCGCCGGAGATGACGAAGGTGGTCCCACCCGGAGTGCAAAACCAGCAGCAGCGTGGTAGCATAGTACTGCCCCACGGTGGGCGCCAAATGTCATGGTATTCTCACGGGGGGTGCAAGACGACATATGCCAGAAGGTGGCTTCGTGTGAGGGCAAGACTGCTGCCAGAATATCCGGGGACGGGTATGCGAGTAGCACGCGCTAGTTTACCCAGGTTCGGGGCTCTCTGGAGAGATAATACCCCTACTCCTGCATGTCTGTGAAGGAAATATGCCCTAGAGGCAATAATAAAGTTATTATTTATTTCCTTATATCATGATAAATGTTTATTATTCATGCTAGAATTGTATTAACCGGAAACATAATACATGTGTGAATATATAGACCAACATAACGTCACTAGTATGCCTCTACTTGACTAGCTCATTAATCAAAGATGGTTATGTTTCCTAACCATAGACATGTGTTATCATTTGATTAACGGGATCACATCATTAGGAGAATGATGTGATTGACTTGACCCATTCCGTTAGCTTAGCACTTTATGGTTTAGTATGTTGCTGTTGCTTTCTTCATGACTTATACATGTTCCTGTAACTATGAGATTATGCAACTCCCGTTTACCGGAGGACCACTTTGGGTGCTACCAAACGTCACAACGTAACTGGGTGATTATAAAGGAGTACTACAGGTGTCTCCAAAGGTACATGTTGTGTTGGCGTATTTCGAGATTAGGTTTTGTCACTCTGATTGTCGGAGAGGTATCTCTGGGCCCTCTTGGTAATGCACATCACTATAAGCCTTGCAAGCAATATAGCTAATGAGTTAGTTACGGAATGATGCATTACGGAACGAGTAAAGAGACTTGCCGGTAACGAGATTGAACTAGGTATTGAGATACCGACGATCGAATCTCGGGCAAGTAACATACCGATGACAAAGGGAACAACGTATGTTGTTATGCGGTTTGACCGATAAAGATCTTCGTAGAATATGTAGGAGCCAATATGAGCATCCAGGTTCCGCTATTGGTTATTGACCGAGAATAGTTCTAGGTCATGTCTACATTGTTCTCGAACCCGTAGGGTCCGCACGCTTAAGGTTTCGATGACAGTTATATTATGAGTTTACATGTTTTGATGTACCGAAGGAGTTCGGAGTCCCGGATGAGATCAGGGACATGACGAGGAGTCTCGAAATGGTCGAGACGTAAAGATTCATATATTGGATGATATGGTTAGGCCAAGGGGTCAAGCCCATGAGGCTTTAGGTCGGTGCAAAAGGAGTTTTGCGGAGGCCAGGGGGCCAAACGCCGGAGACCCTGGCGTCTGGCCCTGGGCCAGACACCGAGGCCCGTGGCGTCTGGGCCAGATGCCAAGGATTGTGGCGTTTGGTCCTAGAGTCCGAGTGGGACTCTTGCCTTTCGGGCAAAACCAACTTTGAGGAGGCTTTTGCTCCAAGTTTCGACCCCGGGGCTCAACATATAAATAGAGGGGCAGGGCTAGCACCAAAGACACAACAATTGATCCCTTGGATCTCTTAGCCGTGTGCGGTGCCCCCCTCCACCATAGTCCACCTCGATAATATCGTAGCGGTGCTTAGGCGAAGCCCTACGACGGTAGAACATCAAGATCGTCACCACGCCGTCGTGCTGACGGAACTCTCCCTCGACACTCGGCTGGATCGGAGTTCGAGGGACGTCATCGAGCTGAACGTGTGCTAGAACTCGGAGGTGCCGTAGTTTTGGTGCTTGATCGGTCAGGCCGTGAAGACGTACGACTACATCAACCGCGTTGTGCTAACGCTTCCGCTTACGGTCTACAAGGGTATGTAGACAACACTCTCCCCTCTCGTGGCTATACGTCACCATGATCTTGCGTGTGCGTAGGAATTTTTTTGAAATTACTACGTTCCCCAACAGTGTTATCAGAGCCTAGGTTTTATGCGTTGATGTTATATGCACGAGTAGAACACAAGTGAGTTGTGGGCGATACAAGTCATAATTCTTACCAGCATGTCATACTTTGGTTCGGCGGTATTGTGAGATGAAGCGACCCGGACCGACATTACGCGTACGCTTACGCGAGACTGGTTTCACCGTTACGAGCACTTGTGCTTAAAGGTGGCTAGCGGGTGTCTGTCTCTCTCACCTTAGCTGAATCGAGTGTGGCTACGCCAGGTCCTTGCGAAGGTTAAAACAGCACTAACTTGACGAACTATCATTGCGGTTTTGATGTGTAGGTAAGAACGGTTCTTGCTAAGCCCATAGCAGCCACGTAAAATTTGCAACAACAAAGTAGAGGACGTCTAACTTGTTTTTCAGGGCATGTTGTGATGTGATATGGTCAAGACGTGATGCTATATTTTATTGTATGAGATGATCATGTTTTGTAACCGAAGTTATCGGCAACTGGCAGGAGCCATATGGTTGTCGCTTTATTGTATGAAATGCAAAAGCCCTGTAATTGCTTTACTTTATCACTAAGCGGTAGCGATAGTCGTAGAAGCAATAGATGGCGTAACGACAACGATGCTACTATGGAGATCACGGTGTCGCGCCGGTGACGATGGTGATCACGACGGTGCTTCGAAGATGGAGATCACAAGCACAAGATGATGATGGCCATATCATATCACTTATATTGATTGCATGTGATGTTTATCCTTTATGCATCTTATCTTGCTTTGATTGACGGTAGCATTTTAAGATGATCTCTCACTAATTATCAAGAAGTGTTCTCGCTGAGTATGCACCATTGCGAAAATTCTTCGTGCTGAGACACCACATGATGATCGGGTGTGATAGGCTCTACGTTCAAATACAACGGGTGCAAAACAGTTGCACACGCGGAATACTCAGGTTAATCTTGACGAGCCTAGCATATACAGATATGGCCTCGGAACACGGAGACCGAAAGGTCGAACGTGAATCATATAGTAGATATGATCAACATAGTGATGTTCACCATTGAAACTACTCCATCTCACGTGATGATCGGACATGGTTTAGTTGATATGGATCACGTAATCACTTAGAGGATTAGAGGGATGTCTATCTAAGTGGGAGTGCTTAAGTAATATGATTAATTGAACTTAAATTTATCATGAACTTTGTCCTGGTAGTATTTTGCAAATTGTGTTGTAGATCAATAGCTTGCATTGTTGCTTTCATATGTTTATTTTGATATGTTCCTAGAGAAAATTGTGTTGAAAAATGTTAGTAGCAATGATGTGGATTGGATCCGCAATATGAGGTTTATCCTCATTGCTGCACAGAAGAATTATGTCCTTCATGCACCGCTAGGTGACAGACCTATTGCAGGAGCAAATGTAGACGTTATGAACGTTTGGCTAGCTCAATATGATGACTACTTGATAGTTTAGTGCACCATACTTAACAGCTTAGAATCAGGACTTCAAAGACGTTTTGAACCTCATGGACCATATAAGATGTTCCAGGAGTTGAAGTTAATATTTCAAGCAAATACCTGAGTTGAGAGATATGAAGTCTCCAACAAGTTCTATAGCTAAAAGATGGAGGAGAATCGCTCAACTAGTGAGCATGTGGTCAGATTGTCCGGGTACTACAATCGCTTGAATCAAGTGGGAGTTAATCTTCCAGATAAGATAGTGATTGACAGAATTCTCTAGTCACCACCACCAAGTTAGTAGAACTTCGTGATGAACTATAATATGCAAGGGATGATGAAAACAATTCCCAAGCTCTTCGCGATGCAAAAATCGGCGAAGGTAGAAATCAAAGAAAAACATCAAAGTGTTGATGGTGGACAAGATCACTAGTCTCAAGAAAAAGGGCAAAGGGAAGAAGGGGAACTTCAAAAAGAACAGCAAGCAAGTTGCTGCTCAAGTGAAGAAGCCCAAGTCTGGACCTAAGCCTAAGATGAAGTGTTGGGGAACGTAGTAATTTCAAAAATTTCCTACGCACACGCAAGATCATGGTGATGGCATAGCAACGAGAGGGGAGAGTGTTGTCCACGTACCCTCGTAGACCGTAAGCGGAAGCGTTAGCACAACGCGGTTGATGTAGTCATACGTCTTCACGATCCGACCGATCCAAGTACCGAACGTACGGCACCTCCGAGTTCAGCACACGTTCAGCTCGATGACGATCCCCGGGCTCTAATCCAGCAAAGCTTCGGGGATGAGTTCCGTCAGCACGATGGCGTGTTGACGATGATGATGTTCTACCGGCGCAGGGCTTCCCCTAAACTCCGCGACGATATGACCGAGGTGGAATATGGTGGAGGGGGGCACCACACACGGCTAAGGAACGATCCGTAGATCAACTTGTGTGTCTATGGGGTGCCCCCTGCCCCCGTATATAAAGGAGGGAGGGGGGAGGCCGGCCGGCCCTTGTTGGGCGCGCCAGGAGGAGGAGTCCTCCTCCTAGTAGGAGTAGGACTCCTCCTTTCCTACTCCTACTAGGAGGGGAAGGAAGGGGGAGAGGAGGGGAAGGAAAGAGGGGGGCGCCGCCCCCCCTCCTAGTCCAATTCGGACCAGAGGGAGAGGGGCGCGCGTCCCTTCCTGGCCGCCCCTCTCTCTTCCCACCGAGGCCCATGTGGCCCATTAACTCTCCGGGAGGGGTTCCGGTAACCCTTCGGCACTCCGGTTTTCTACGAAATCACCCGGAACGCTTCCGGTGTCCGAATATAGTCGTCCAATATATCAATCTTTATGTCTTGACCATTTCGAGACTCCTCGTCATGTCCGTGATCACATCCGAGACTCCGAACAAACTTCAGTACATCAAAACTTGTAAACTCATAATAAATCTGTCATCGTAACGTTAAGCGTGCGGACCCTATGGGTTCGAGAACTATGTAGACATGACCTAGAACTATTCTCGGTCAATAACCAATAGTGGAACCTGGATGCCCATATTGGTTCCTACATATTCTACGAAGATCTTTATCGGTCAAACCGCATAACAACATACGTTGTTCCCTTTGTCATCGGTATTTTACTTTCCCGAGATTTGATCGTCGGTATCCAATACCTAGTTCAATATCGTTACCGGCAAGTCTCTTTACTCGTTCTGTAATACATCATCTTATAACTAACTCATTAGTTATAATGCTTGCAAGGCTTAGGTGATGAGTATTACCGAGAGGGCCCAAAGATACCTCTCCGACAATCGGAGTGACAAAACCTAATCTCGAATTATGCCAACCCAACATGTACCTTCGGAAACACCTGTAGATCACCTTTATAATCACCCAGTTACGTTGTGACGTTTGGTAGCACACAAAGTGTTCTTCCGGTAAATGGGAGTTGCACAATCTCATAGTTGCAGGAACTTTGTATAAGTCATGAAGAAAGCAATAGCAACATACTAAATGATCAAGTGCTAGGCTAACGGAATGGGTCATGTCAATCACATCATTCTCCTAATGATGTGATCCCATTAATCAAATGACAACACATGTCTATAGTTAGGAAACATAACCATCTTTGATTAATGAGCTAGTCAAGTAGAGGCATACTAGTGACTTTATGTTTGTCTATGTATTCACACGTGTATCATGTTTCCGGTTAATACAATTCTAGCATGAATAATAAACATTTATCATGATATGAGGAAATAAATAATAACTTTATTATTGCCTCTAGGGCATATTTCCTTCACTAAGTGATTCTACTGCAAAGGAAATGGTCACTAGAAGCGGAAATGCCCTGAATATTTGCTGGATAAGAAGGATGGCAACGTGAACAAGGGTATATTTGATATACATGTTATTGATGTGTACTTTACTAGTGTTTATAGTAGCCCCTGAGTATTTGATACTTGTTTGGTTGCTAAATATTAGTAACTCAAAATAGGAGTTACAGAATAAAGAGAGACTAGTTGAAGGGGAAGTGACGATGAGTGTTGGAAGTAGTTCCAAGATTAATATGATCATCATCGCACACTCCCTATACTTTCGGGATTAGTGTTAAACCTAAATAAATGTTATTTGGCATTTGCGTTGAGCATGAATATGATTTGATCATGTTTATTGCGATACGTTATTCATTTAAAGTCAAAGAATAATTGTTGTTCTGTTTACATGAATAAAACCTTCAATGTTCATACACCCAATGAAAATAGTTTGTTGGATCTCGATCATAGTGATACACATATTCATAATATTGATGCCAAAAGATGCAAAGTTAATAATGATAGTGCAACTTATTTGTGGCACTGCCGTTTAGGTCATATCGGTGTAAAGCGCATGAAGAAACTCCATAAAGATGGATTATTGGAATCACTTGGTTATGAATCATTTGATGTTTACGAACCGTGCCTTTTGGGCAAGATGACTAAAACTCCGTTCTCCGGAACAATGGAATGAGCTACTAACTTATTGGAAATAATACATACCGATGTATGCGATCCAATGAGTATTAAGGCTCGTGGCAAGTATCATTATTTTCTGACCTTCACAGATGATTTGAGCAGATATGGGTATATCTACTTGATGAAACATAAGTCTGAAATAGTTGAAAAGGTTCAAAGGATTTCATAGTGAAGTGGAAAATCATCGTAACAAGAAAATAAAGTTTCTGCAATTTGATCGCGGAGACAAATATTTGAGTTACGAGTTTGGTCTTCAATTAAAACAATGTGGAATAGTTTCACAAACTCATGCCACCTGGAACACCACAGCTTAATGGTGTGTCCGAGCGTCATAACCGTACTTTATTGGATATAGTGCAATCTATGATATCTCTTATCGGTTTACCACTATCGTTTTGGGATTATGCATTAGAGATAGTTGCATTCACTTTAAATAGGGCACCATCAAAATCCGTTGAGACGACGCCTTATGAACTGTGGTTTGGCAAGAAACCAAAGT
This sequence comes from Triticum dicoccoides, assembly GCF_002162155.2. Classification (NCBI taxonomy): domain Eukaryota; kingdom Viridiplantae; phylum Streptophyta; class Magnoliopsida; order Poales; family Poaceae; genus Triticum; species Triticum dicoccoides. The sequence goes on from NC_041385.1 coordinate 820,098,891, forward strand.
TGTCGTTTCTTAATGTTTGGGGCTACGATGCTTATGTGAAAAAGTTTCAACCTGATAAGCTTGAACCTAAATCGGAGAAGTGCGTCTTCATAGAATACCCAAAGGAAATTGTTGGGTACACCTTCTATCACAGATCCGAAGGCAAAATATTTGTTGCTAAGAATGGATCCTTTCTAGAGAAGGAGTTTCTCTCGAAAGAAGTGAGTGGGAAGAAAGTAGAACTTGATGAGGTAATTGTACCTTCTCCCTTATTGGAAAGTAGTTCATCACAGAAATCACTTCCAGTGATTCCTACACCAATTAGTGAGGAAGCTAATGATGATGATCATGAAACTCCAGATCAAGTTACTACAAAACCTCGTAGGTCTTACAGAGTAAGATCCGCACCAGAGTGGTACGGTAATCCTGTTCTGGAAGTCATGTTACTAGACCATGATAAACTTACGAACTATGAGGAAGCGATGATGAGCCCAGATTCCGCGAAATGGCTTGAGGCCATAAAATCTGAGATATGATCCATGTATGAGAACAAAGTATGGACTTTGATTGACTTGCTCGATGATCAGCAAGCCATGTTAAATAAATGGATCTTCAAGAGGAAGACGGACACTGATAGTAGTGTTACTATCTACTAAGCTCGACTTGTTGCGAAAGGTTTTCGACAAGTTCAAGGTATTGAATACGATGAGATTTTCTCACTTGTATCGAAGCTTAAGTCTGTCCGAATCATGTTAGCAATTGCCACATTTTATGAAATCTGGCAAATGGATGTCAAAACTGCATTCTTCAATTGATTTATTAAAGATGAGTTGTATATGATGCAACCAGAAGGTTTTGTCAATCCTAAAGGTGCTAACAAAATGTGCAAGCTCCAGTGATCCATCAATGGACTGGTGCAAGCATCTCGGAGTTGGAATATATGCTTTGATGAGTTGATCAAAGCATATGGTTTTATACGGACTTTTGGAAAGACCTGTATTTACAAGAAAGTGAGTGGGAGCACTACAGCATTTCTGATAAGTATATGTGAATGACATATTATTAATTGGAAATGATGTAGAATTTTCTGCAAAGCATAAAGGAGTGTTTGAAAGAAGTTTTTCAAAGAAAGACCTCGGTGAAGCTGCTTACACACTGAGCATCAAGATCTATATAGATAGATCAAGACGCTTGATAAGTTTTTCAATGAGTACATACCTTGATAAATTTTTTGAAGCAGTTCAAAATGGAACAGTCAGAGAAAGAGTTCTTGCCTGTGTTGCAAGGTGTGAAGTTGAGTAAGACTCAAAACCTGACTATGGCAGAAAATAGAAAGAGAATGAAAAGTCATTCCCTATGCCTCAGACATAGGTTCTATAAAGTATGCTATGCTGTGAACCAGACCTATTGTATACCTTGCTTTGTGTTTGGCAAAGGAATACAATTTTGATCTAAGAGTAGATCACTGGACAGTGGTCAAGAATATCCTTAGTGAGGACTAAGGAGATGTTTCTCGGTTATGGAGGTGAACAAAGAGCTCGTCGTAAAAGTTACATCGGTGCAAACTTTTACACCGATCCAGATGATTCTAAGTCTCAATCTGGATACATATTGAAAGTGGGAGCAATTAGCTAGAGTAGCTCCGTGCAAAGCATTGTAGACATAGAATATTTGCAAAATACATACGACTCTGTAATATGACAGACCCGTTGACTAAACTTCTCTCACGAGCAAAACATGATCATACCTTAGTACTCTTTGGGTCCTAATCACATAGTGATGTGAACTAGATTATTGACTCTAGTAAACCCTATGGGTGTTGATCACATGACGATGTGAACTATGGGTATTAATCACATATAGATGTGAATATTGGTGTTAAATCACATGGTGATGTGAACTAGATTATTGACTCTAGTGCAAGTGGGAGACTGAAGGAAATATGCCCTAGAGGCAATAATAAAGTTATTATTTATTTCCTTATATCATGATAAATGTTTATTATTCATGCTATAATTGTATTAACCGGAAACATAATACATGTGTGAATACATAGACCAACATAACGTCACTAGTATGCCTCTACTTGACTAGCTCATTAATCAAAGATGGTTATGTTTCCTAACCATAGACATGTGTTGTCATTTGATTAACGGGATCACATCATTAGGAGAATGATGTGATTGACTTGACCCATTCTGTTAGCTTAGCACTTGATCGTTTAGTATGTTGCAGTTGCTTTCTTCATGACTTATACATGTTCCTGTAACTATGAGATTATGCAACTCCCGTTTACCGGAGGAACACTTTGGGTGCTACCAAACGTCACAACGTAACTGGGTGATTATAAAGGAGTACTACAGGTGTCTCCAAAGGTACATGTTGGGTTGGCGTATTTCGAGATTAGGTTTTGTCACTCCGATTATCGGAGAGGTATCTCTGGGCCCTCTCGGTAATGCACATCACTATAAGCCTTGCAAGCAATGTAGCTAATGAGTTAGTTACGGAATGATGCATTACGGAATGAGTAAAGAGACTTGCCAGTAACGAGATTGAACTAGGTATTGAGATACCGACGATCGAATCTCGGGCAAGTAACATACCGATGACAAAGGGAACAACGTATGTTGTTATGCGGTTTGACCGATAAAGATCTTCGTAGAATATGTAGGAGCCAATATGAGCATCCAGGTTCCGCTATTGGTTATTGACCGAGAATAGTTCTAGATCATGTCTACATTGTTCTCGAACCCGTAGGGTCCGCACGCTTAAGGTTTCGATGACAGTTATATTATGAGTTTACATGTTTTTATGTACCGAAGGAGTTTGGAGTCCCGGATGAGATCAGGGACATGACGAGGAGTCTCGAAATGGTCGAGACGTAAAGATTCATATATTGGATGATATGGTTAGGCCAAGGGGTCAAGCCCATGAGGCTTTAGGTCGGTGCAAAAGGAGTTTTGCGGAGGCCAGGGGGCCAAACGCCGGAGACCCTAGCGTCTGGCCCTGGGCCAGACACCGAGGCCCATGGCGTCTGGGCCAGATGCCAAGGATTGTGGCGTTTGGTCCTAGAGTCCGAGTGGGACTCTTGCCTTTCGGGCAAAACCAACTTTGAGGAGGCTTTTGCTCCAAGTTTTGATCCCGGGGCTCAACATATAAATAGAGGGGCAGGGCTAGCACAAAAGACACAACAATTGATCCCTTGGATCTCTTAGCCGTGTGCGGTGCCCCCTCCACCATAGTCCACCTCGATAATATCGTAGCGGTGCTTAGGCGAAGCCCTGCGACGGTAGAACATCAAGATCGTCACCACGCCGTCGTGCTGACGGAACTCTCCCTCGACACTCGACTGGATCGGAGTTCGAGGGACGTCATCGAGCTGAACGTGTGCTAGAACTCGGAGGTGCCGTAGTTTCGGTGCTTGATCGGTTGGGGCGTGAAGACGTACGACTACATCAACCGCGTTGTGCTAACGCTTTCGCTTACGGTCTACAAGGGTATGTAGACAACACTCTCCCCTCTCGTTGCTATACGTCACCATGATCTTGCGTGTGCGTAGGAATTTTTTTGAAATTACTACGTTCCCCAACAGTCTAAGTATATATCTGGGGTGTACATCTGGTAGTACAAAATGCTCCTGGAGCTGTATCTAGGATCAGTGCCAAGTGCATCTGACTTGGTATATATGCATATGAGCTAGTGGCTGCATGTGCCATGCATGCGTGAGTGGCCTTGTGGCCGGCCAAGCGCATGTGGCGTGGCCATGTCCGTGGTGGATGGATGGATGGATGGGTGCCTTATATAGGCATGGGGGTAGCTTACTACCTAAGCTAAGGTAGTGGACATGAGGGCATGGTGTGGGTGTCATGCTTGTCTCCTGGGTCACTTCATAAATAGTGCCCAGGGACAAGTGACACTGTACATGATGGCGTCGTGGTACAGCCGTCTCGTCCATGGTATGGCCGCCACGTCGGGGTCTTGTCGGTGTCGCTTCGGGCTGCAGTCGGCAGCCGGCTGGTTGGTGCAGTCGGCAGCCGGCTGGTTGTCGGAGTCGGCAGCCGGCTGGTTGTTGTAGTCGGCAGCCGGCTAGAACGGCCGGGCAGTCGGACTGAGGGGCTTTGCTAGCCCCGATGTCTTGAATTATCGTCTCGCCGTCTTCGGGGTATCCATGTCCAATTACTCCGACAGCTGGTGGGCTTGCGCCCACCTCGCCCACAAGGTGTTCGGTGAATTGCCCGGCCCAGCGATGGACTCCGAAGATGAGGAGGCGCTTGCGGCGTTGCTGGATGAGGAAGCCAAAGTTGACGTCCAGGAGTAGGAGCATCTCATGGTGCTTGCTGGCCTTGCCGGCATGCTCGCGAGCAGTGAGAAGCCGCGGTGGGGTGGCTCAACGCTTGGGCGGGTGAAAGCAGAGAACCGACATCGTCTGGAAGGCTACTGCATGCTCTACTCGGACTACTTCGCCGATGCTCCATTGCACGGTGAGAAAACATTTCGGCGCCGTTATCGGATGAGCTGAAAGCTTTTCCTCCGGATTGTGAATTCCATTCGGGAGTTCGACAGCTACTTCAAGTGCAAGAAGGATTGCACCAACACATTTGGATTCACCTCGATCCAGAAGTGCACAACAACTATGAGGATGCTTGCATACGGAGCTCCCGATGATTCACTCGACGACTATGGGTGCATGGCCGAGTCCACCATCATTGAGTGTTTCTACAAGTTCTGCAGGGCAGTAGTGGTAGTGTTTGGACCGCAGTACTTGCGAGCACCCAATGCGAAAGACACTGCTCGGATCCTAGCACAGAATGAAGCATGAGGATTACCTCAGATGCTTGGAAGCATCGACTGCATGCATTGGAAATGGAAGAACTGTCCATTTTCTGGGCAGGGGTTGTACAAAGGCGCCAAAGACGGTTGCAGTGTGGTGCTTGAGGCAGTGGCCACAAAGGACCTCTGGATTTGGCACTCTTTCTTTGGGATGCCAGGAACTCACACTGACATCAACGTCCTGCAGTGCTCCCCAGTCTTTGCCAAGCTTGTTGAAGGTCATTCTCCTATGGTGAACTTCGAGGTCAATGGACGATAGTACAACAAGGGGTACTATCTAGCTGATCGCATCTATCCGAGATGGTCGACATTTGTGAAGACCATCTCAAACCCTGTGCCAGGAGGCAAGAACGTCTGGTTTGCGAAGATTCAGGAGGCTTGTAGGAAGGATGCGAGTGGGCATTTGGTGTGCTCCAATCTCGATTTGCTGTTGTCCGGTTCCCTGCTCAGACCTGATCAAAAGTTCAAATGTGCGAGATCATGACTTGCTGTGTCATCTTGCACAACATGATCATTGAGAGCGAGCAGGAAGAGCAAGTGTTTGACACTGAACCATACCACAGGCAGGGTACTCTTGCCCAAGTTGATCATCAGCTACCGGCAAACTGGACTGACTACCTCAATATGCGTTAAGAGATCCGAGACCCACAGGTGCATTAAGAACTGCAACACGATCTAGTGTAGCACCTATTGAGGCTCAAGGGCGAGGCCGGGAATGGTGATGAAACTTGAGTTTTTATTTGTTAAACGATAAAATTTGTAGTGAACTATTTGATTTATGTGATGAAACACGCCGAAAACACGCCGAACTATGTGAGGAGCTAATTGATTCCTGTTTGTTTGCAAAAATTCGCGCCGAAACCTGCCGAACCGCGACGAATATGGGTCGATTCACGCATTTATCGGGCCGTTTTGGGACATATTTGGACCGAAAGCTGGGCTGAATTCGGCGCCTGGGGGCGACCTGGGGGCGACGACTGGGTGCCGAACCGCCCCAGCGCCGAGTTTATCGCCGGCGCACCCCAGGACGCTCTTTTTGGGCGCCCTGGGGGCCGAACGGCTGGAGATGCTCTTATATTTACCCGGAATCCTCGTCATCAGACCGTAATGTTTCTGCCGTTGGTAGTGTGACCGTCAGGTTGAATGGTCATGTTTGCGGCTCGACTGGTCGGATTTGAGTGATATATTCCTATTCAAAAGCAGTGAAATTAATTCATTGACCAAGAAATTAGGGTAGAAGTCTTCCAGAGTTAATATAGCCTTTTCCTACTTGTAGGAATTTGAGCATACAAGTAATAAGAGTTCATCCATGACTAGCTTCTTCATTTCTTGGGAACATCACTGGCTAATCAATGGCCACCTTACAAAATTTCTTTTGCCATAAGCAGAATCCATGCACATTATAATTATTCTGTATGTGAAATTGTGAGTAGCGAATATATGTTCATAATTTTACTTGAACAAGCTATAGCAATATAAAAACATAATTGTACCTAGTAGCCAAACACATCGCAGCTGATAGTTCCTTAAATATATGCAATTAATTAATATAGGTTCATAATTGTATCAATATATCAAAATGGAATGGATATACTGTAATCTGAAAGACCCAATTACATCAGAATAGACAGATCTTAGTCATCATAGTACTAATTAATAAACCCGAAAAAATGAAATCATCTGGGAGAAACCTCCTCATCAAGACGATCCTTGCCATTACGGGAGTTCCACTACCAAAAGAGAACAAAACAACTAACAACGAGCAGGTCAAAAAAAAGCTACCAACGACGAGACGATTTCGCTCTGGACACTATCAAAATAGAATGGAACAACTAAGAACGAGATGATTTGTGTTCTTGAGGACTAGGCATGCCCAAATAGAGCGCTAATGGAGCAGCGGACAACCTTGGGGTGTAGCCAAACACCCGTGCCTGACATTGTTCAATGAGCCGCGGTGCTCCTGCGATCGGGAGCTTCTGCTGACGACGATGAGCAGGGACAGGGACGAACGATGTGCGACCGTTGTACTCGTATCCACGCCGATGCGGCTTCTCCTTGCCCCCCTCAAACAGCAGCTCCCGCGGGCCAAATTCAATGCTGCTTTCAATCCTGCGAAGGTATAGTCCACCGACGACCCAGTCGCCACACATCACACGCGTCCTGGGAAAGTCAGGCTCTTCAGTTTTTGCTTCAGGGAACCACACGTCCCACTCACCATATCGGCTGTAGGTCATCACACAAGATGTTGAGTCCATCAGCCTGCACAACATTGCCATCTCTGATATCAGGGTTTTCAGCCGCAGGCGCGTGGTGGCCTCCGATGTGACGTTCTCTGTGGCCAGATCGAAGCGCACCAGCTTCTCATCTCGCACATGTTCTCCATGGTCATGCGTGGGCCAATACACCGACCCATCAACATACACGGGATCACCGTTTGCCCGACCATACACCGAGAAAGGGACATGCAGCCTTGTCCAGTCCACGCCTCCTCCAATGGTGTACACGTGTACCTCTTCGTCATCAATGGCCTCTCCCGCGCGCAGGGGCAGATCGCTGTATTTGAGGTACCATGGTGCACGATCTTGAATAGCCTGGCTGTAGCATCGTAGCCAAAGCAATATGCCTTGGGGTTGACGTTCCACCTTCGCCCTGACGCCTCTGGCGGCAGCGGCAGCACGAGCGACTCACCGGTGGACGGCTCAACGATTTTGATGGAGCCTTGGCTGGCTTCGGCTTGTAGGACGCAGAGCAAGCCATTGCAAGCGCCTACCAACATATCCCGCATGCCAGCTGTGAACTCGGCCATGAGCCGCCGGTACTCTATTAGGCTTTTGGTAATGAACAAAGAATGGCTCCAACTCCAAAGCACAAACACCTCCATTTGGCACTTGGCACGCTCAATCAATGAGTGGTGGATTGGATCAACAACTTCACTCGGCACTTGGCGCACTCAATCAAATAGTGGTGGATCAGGCTCTCCGAATCTAGTATCCCGAATAGGAAGGCCATGGCTACCTCCATGCTCACCCTTTGGACACTTCGGAATGAAAGGAATGCTCAAATCTTACAATTCAAGAGTACCCCACCAACGTTTATCCTTGCAAACATCAAGAATGAGAACCTAACTTGCATCACCGCAGGTGCAAAGAATTTGGGGTCAATCATGCTGCGAACGTAGACCAGCGTGTCCACGTGCTGGGCGTTGCGTGCACACGTACAAGTGATCGAGGTGCCTCCCACGCGCGCTACTAATATTTACCAGGAAACATCATCATCACTTCGCTCGTCATTCCGCTCTATAATCTCTAAACAACACTTCCCCTTCCTTTGGTCGTTCATTCGCCGTCAGGCCGTAATGTTTCTGCCGTTGGTAGTGTGGCCGCCAGGTTGAGTAATCATGTTTGCGGCTCGAGTGGTTGGATTTCAGTGATATATTCCTATTCAAAAGCAGTGAAATTAATTCACCTTCAAAGAAATTTGGGTAGAAGTCTCCCAAGAGTTAATATAGCCTTTTCCTACTTGTATGAATTTGAGCATACAAGTAATAAGAGTTCATCTATGACTAGCTTCTTCATTTACTTCTTTGGGAACATCACTAGCTAATCAATGGCCACCTTACAAAATTTCTTTTGCGATAAGTAGAATCGATACACATCATAATTATTCTGTATGGAAGATTGTGTGTAGCGAATATATGTTCATAATTTTACTTGAACAAGCTATAACCATAGAAAAACATAATTGTACCTAGTAGCCAAGCACATCAAACGGTGATAGTTCCTTAAACATATGTTATCAATTAATATAGCTTCATAATTGTATCTGTATATCAAAATGGAGTGGATATACTGTAATCTTAAATCCTAATTAGATCAGAATTGGCAGATCTTAGTCGTATATTACCAATTAATAAACCCCATACAAAAAGGGAAATCATCCGGGTGAAACTCTCTCTTCATTCAATACAATCCTTGCCATTACGGGAGTTCCACTATCAAAAGTGAACTAAACAACTAACAACGAGACAATTTGTGTTCTGGACAGCGACGAACGATGTGCGACCGTTGTACTCGTATCCACGCCGATGCGGCTTCTCCTTGCCCCCCCTCAAACAGCAGCTCTCGCGGGCCAAATTCAATGCTGCTTTCAATCCTGCGAAGGTATAGTCCACCGACGACCCAGTCGCCACACAGCACACGCGTCCTGGGAAAGTCAGGCTCTTCAGTTTTTGCTTCAGGGAACCACGCGTCCCACTCACCGTATCGGCTGTAGGTCATCACACAAGATGTTGAGTCCATCAGCCTGCACAACATTGCCAACTCTGATATCAGGGTTTTCAGCCGCAGGCGCGTGGTGGCCTCCGATGTGACGTTCTCTGTGGCCAGATCGAAGCGCACCAGCTTCTCATCTCGCACATGTTCTCCATGGCCATGCGTGGGCCAATACACCGACCCATCAACATACACGGGATCACCATTTGCCCGACCATACACCGAGAAAGGGACATGCAGCCTTGTCCAGTCCACGCCTCCTCCAATGGTGTACACGTGTAGCTCTTCGTCATCAATGGCCTCTCCCGCGCGCAGGGGCAGATCGCTGTATTTGAGGTAACCATGGTGCACGATCTTGAATCGCCTGGCTGTAGCATCGTAGCCAAAGCAATATGCCTTGGGGTTGACGTTCCACCTTCGCCCTGACGCCTCTGGCGGCAGCGGCAGCACGAGCGACTCACCGGTGGACGGCTCAACGATTTTGATGGAGCCTTAGCCGGCTTCGGCTTGTAGGAAGCAGAGCAAGCCATTGCAAGCGCCTACTAACATATCCCGCATGCCAGCTGTGGACTCGGCCGTGAGCCGCCAGTGCTCATCGGAGAGGAAGCCACGGGCGCTGCGCGGGTCTTCATAGCAGCTGTAGGTGAATCCAGGAAAGAAGACGATGGTGTGTGTCGAAGGCCCCCGTGATCCGTAGTTCAAGTGGTCCTGGATGAACGACGAGCGGCGATGATGTCCCGCCACTCTTTGTAGACGCGGCGAAGGCGATGGAGGTTGCTCCCTGGGAGGCGGACCAGGATGCTGGCTACGATGTCTCGTGGCAGGCACGAGGTGGTGGAGGCCCTTGGCTGTTTCTTGGAACCTCGCCGACGCCGGTGCGGATGCATCCACCTCCAGGTCCTCCATCGAAGATGGCAGATGGATCTCATGATAACTTAGGTGCGGATTCAAATCTGGTTGAAGTCGGGAATCGTGAGATTGATAAGTTTTTCTCTTATCAATAATATCCTGTGGAAGTATGGATTCCCCTCCCTCCAACGATGAGGCGATGCCAACATAAACGGAGTCTTCATGCCGGAAGATTTGCTACAAGAATTCTGTTACGATGGGTCAGAAGATTCGTTACCATATACTCAGATTGGTTGGGTCCTCAATCTCACGTGTTAGGCCATCTTCAGTGGAAGGCGCTTATAAGTAAAATAAAATAAATGATTTAGCTGCGTAGTTCATCATCGCTAACTGAATACAATGTGGGAATTCATGGTGGTTTACGGGCCCGCGGATCATTCGCTTGGTCCTCTTTTTTTTGGATGAACTCTCGGTCAAGATTGAGGCCTGCAATATCCCTCTTCTAATTGGGGGAGACTTTAATCTATTACGCTCTTCGGCCGACAAGAACAGTGCTAATTTCTCTTGGCCTCTCGCCAATGCTTTTAATGATTTCATTAGTAACTGCGCACTTCGTGAGCTTCCTACGGTGGGGGCGCGTTTCACTTGGTCTAATCATCAAGCCTCCCCTGTCCGGTCGGTGCTGGATAGGGTCTTTGTGTCTGATCAATGGGATTCGCTATTTCCCCGCGCGCTGCTTAAGGCCAGGCCTGCGGTTGGGTCTGACCATGTTCCCCTAGTCCTTGACGCGGGTATCCTTGCTCTCGCCTCGACCTCCCGTTTCGAGTTTGATGCTTCTTGGCTTGTGGTAGAGGGCTTTTGTGATATGTTGGGTTCTAAGATTTCTATTTTCTTTCTTCTCCTCTTCGCTCCTTTGGTCCCCTAGATGATTGGCATAAACTTTCCTATGAGCTTCGTAAATTCTTAAAGGGGTGGTCTCGAAATAGGGTGGCTGAGGTTCGTAAAGACAAAGACTCCCTTGCATCTCAAATCCGGGATCTTGATATTTCTGCCGACTCATCTGCTTTCTCCACCTCTCAATGGGCCACTCGTTATGCCCTAGAAGATGCCTTGCTGAGGCTTCACCATCAGTCGGATATTTATTGGCGCCAACGAGGGGCCCTTAATTGGACCTTGAAGGGGGATGCGATGACGGCTTACTTCTTTGTGATCGCCAATGGTAGGCGCCGCAGATGCTTCATTGACTCCCTGTTAATTGACGACATTAGAAACTCGGATCAATCCACCATTATGGAACACATTGTTGGATTTTACTCCAATCTCCTCGGTTCTAATCCTGATCCCAGGGTTGATCTTTGTTCTGGGTTCTGGGATGCAGGGTCTAGGATTTCTCCGGACGAAAACTTGGGTCTAATGGTTCCCTGATCTGACGAGGAGATTTGGCAGGTGATTAGCTCGGCTAACACGAATGCTGCTTCCGGTCCTGATGATTTCTCTATCCCTTTCTTTAAAAAATTCTGCCGCAGTTGCAGGATCTCATCTGTAAAGTTATTCAAAGGTTCTGGTTGGGTACGGTGGATGTCTCTCGCCTTAATTATGCTATCATTACCCTTATTCCTAAAGTCAAGGGCGCGGATCTGATCTCGCAATTTAGGCCGATTGCCCTTATTAATAATTTCGCCATGTTTCCGGCCAAAGGGTTGGCTTCTCGCCTTTCTCCCATTGCCCACCGCACCATCAGCCCTTTTCACTCGACTTTCGTTAAAGGTCGCTTCATTTTTTATTTCATTTTTACTTTTATTTTTCAACAAATCTTCAGAAATGTTAAAAAATGTTCGCATCTTTCAAATTTTGTTCCTTTTTTTCTAAAATGTTCATGTTTTGAAATTTTGTTAACAAATTCAAAAGAAATTATAATTTTCAGATTTGTTTTCCCACTTTACAATAAATGTTCGAAAATTCAAAAACGGCTTGAAAGAAGAGAAAGGAGAGCAAATATGCAATGTACTCTAATCCTGGGGACTTAGCTACTTATCCAAGTTGCAGAATTTCACCCGCAACCGTCTGCTGTAAAACATGGTACCTAATCATAAGACAATTTTCAAAACCGAGGAATCAACAAAAAAATTTATGGTGTAGTCTTGAAATATTTGGTACCTTACAAAAACAAACAAAAAGACCAACAATGGGATCACTACAAACTTCCCTAGAAAGTACAACATACTGAATTGGAGACACTTAATATATACATTAAAATAGACATATACATTAAAAATGGGTTGGCTGTGGGGTATGAAATACATAGACGTCGAATCAAACCGGGTGTTTTTTGTGTTGCATGCGGTCAAGAAGAAACCATATATCACCGCTTCTGGGCATGTCAACATTCAGTGAGGTTATGGCAGCTTTTCCACTCAGAGAAGGGAGTTGCGGTGGCGATCCCGCCGTTCTTGATGGACTCCCAGTCCCAGAGTGCTCTTGCTCGCTGGCTCGTTGACTGGTTCGCCGGGGCGTCTGACGAAGAGCATGAGGCAATGGTGCATGCAACCTATGGCCTGCGGCTGGCACGGAATAATGCAAGAGAAGGCAAGCTGATCGCTCCAGCACATGAAATAATGAACTCTGTTTTTGATCTTATGAGGGAATGGAGGGATGTACACTCACGGAAGATAGTGGTGGCTGTACGTCCGGAACCACAGCGCTGGGAACCACCAAATCAAGGATGGGTGAAGGTGAATTCAGATGGAGCAGTGTCCAAATATGCAGAGAAAGAAGGAGGAGGTGCAGTTCTTAGAGATCACAACGGCGCTTTTCTGGCAGCAACCTGTCATCATTTTCCAAATGTTGTTGATCCGGAAGCAACGGAGATTTTGGTGTGTAGGCGGGCTTTGCAAGTGGCTGCAGAAATTAATGCAACGAGGGTTCACTTGGAACTTGATGCTCAGGCGGTGGTGCACATGTTGCAACAACCAGCGAAGAATCTATCCGCTACTGGTCCATGGATTGAGGAGGTTAAAGCTCTTCTTGGGTCTTTCGTCGAGTGCAAGATTTCTTGGGTTTGTCGGTCTGCTAATATTGCCGCGCATAAATTAGCTAAGGTAGGTGTTGGTGATGAACTATGTAAGGTGTGGTTAGGGATTTCCCCAGACTTTATTCTTGATGTAATCGCGGATGACATTCCGGGTTTTGATGCTTAAATAAATGAGGCAATATTTACCCTAAAAAAACATCAGCATCAACCGTTAACATCCAAACCACATTGACATGCAAATACCGTGACTGATGAAATTGAATGTGATAAGCACATCCATCCAATCTCAAGTTCGGTCCCAAGGACAAACTTCTTTGGGAAATAGAGACGACGGTCTATTGCTATATCATAATGTGATTTCTTTTGCCATCATCAGTGCGACTGGCCCACACCTTGGCAAATTTAGCTTGGAAGTAACTTCCTTGGGAAAAAAGTTGTGACACAATACACAAATGCAAAAATGTAAAGCTTCATGGCCAAAAAGTGTGAAATAAGAAAGTAAAGGGCATCATGATAAGTATATAAGCATGGAGAACCACCCTATTTTAGTTCTGGTAAAATAATGCCCAAGTGTTTTCCCATTCCTTCATCCACAACGTGTTGATTGAGCTATGTACTACCATCCGCGACTTCACCCTTGAGGCGCATGCCAAAGTTGACATTGTGTGGAAACTCACCGAGAGTGTGATCTACACTGCCAAGTCCGCATATTTGCCAATCCCCCATGGAGCTCGCGATGTGGAAGGCTTGGGCTCCGCTGAAGTTCATTTTTGGGTGATTGGCCATTCAAAATAGTTTGGACCAACGACGGCTGGCCAAGAGAGGGAGGTCTAATTGTTGGCATTGTGTGGAAACTCACCGAGGGTGTGATCTACACTGCCAAGTCCGCATATTTGCCAATCCCCCATGGAGCTCGTGATGTGGAAGGTTTGGGCTCCGCTGAAGTTCATTTTTGGGTGATTGGCCATTCAAAATAGAGTTTGGACCAACGACGGCTGGCCAAGAGAGTTTGGTCTAATTGTTGGCTTTGCCCCTGTTTGCAAGCGCGAGCAAGAATCCATTGACAACCTCCTCTTCAAATGCCAGTACTCAATTAGCTTTGGGGAATGATCAAAGACTAGCTCCAACTTGAAAGCACCAATACATACATTTGGCACTTGGCGCGCTCCATCAATGAGTGGTGGATCGGATCAACACCTCCACTTTGCACTTGGCGCACTCAATCAAAGAGTAGTGGATCAGGCTCTCCAAATCTAGTATCCCGAATAGGAAGGCCATGTATACCTCCTTGCTCACCTGTTGGACAATTATGAATGAAAGTAATGTTCACATCTTACAACTTAAGAGCACCCCACAAACGGTTCTCCTTGCAAACATCAAGAATGAGTATCTAACTTGGGTCACCGCAGGTGCAAAAAATTTGGGCTCAATTATGCGGCGAGAGTAGACCTTCGTGTCCACATGTTGGGCACCATGTGCACAAGTACATGTCATCGAGGTGCCTCCCACGTGCACTACTTAGAGCATCTTCAGCCGTGCCCCCAGGACGGCCTCTCCAGGCGATTTATTTGCATCGGCGCCGAAAAAATGGCCTAGTCGCGCCCCCAAGGAAGCCGAATTCCGCTGGCTCGGGCCATTTTTGCGCCCGGCGCTCGCAGGCCGAACCCGGCGCACTGGGGGCGCTCGGGGGCTCCGGCGCAAGGGAAAGTGTTCCTGGGGCCACATTGACAGGCGAAAAGTCAATCCACCCGCCCAGATTCGCCCTCCTGCCCGCCGCACTCGGGCGCCACCCTGCCGATCCCGGCGCCGACCACCGCCCGCCGCAGCTAGGTAGACCATCTCCAGCCGGGAAAAAAGAAGGAGCGTAGCCGAGGCAGCCTCTTCGCCGCCGCCCCGGGCACCTTTCCCGGCGCTCCGGCCGCGCAGGGCCTATACGCTGGCGGGCTTGCGCCCACCTCACCCACAAGGTGTTCGGTGAATTGCCCGGCCCAGCGATGGACTCCGAAGATGAGGAGGCGCTTGCGGCGTTGCTGGATGAGGAAGCCAAAGTTGACGTCCAGGAGCAGGAGCATCTCATGGTGCTTGCCGGCCTGCTCGCGAGCAGTGAGAAGCCGCGGCGAGGTGGCTCAACGCTTGGGCGGGTGAAAGCAAATAACTGACATCGTCTGGAAGGCTACTGCATGCTCTACTCGGACTACTTCGCCGATGCTCCATTGCACGGTGAGAAAACATTTCGGCACCGTTATCGGATGAGCCGAAAGCTTTTCCTCCGGATTGTGAATTCCATCCGGGAGTTCGACAACTACTTCAAGTGCAAGAAGGATTGCACTAGCACACTTGGATTCACCTCGATCCAGAAGTGCACGACAGCTATGAGGATGCTTGCATACGGAGCTCTCGGTGATTCACTCGACGACTATGGGCGCATGGCCGAGTCCACCATCATTGAGTGTTTCTACAAGTTCTGCAGGGCAGTGGTGGCAGTGTTTGGACCGCAGTACTTGCGAACACCCAATGCGGAAGACACTGCTCGGATCCTAGCACAGAATGGAGCAAGAGGATTTCCTGGGATGCTTGGAAGCATCGACTGCATGCATTGGAAATGGAAGAACTGTCCATTTTCTTGGTAGGGGTTGTACAAAGGCGCCAAAGGCGGTTGCAGTGTGGTGCTTGAGGCAGTGGCCACAAAGGAGCTCTGGATTTGGCACTCTTTCTTTGGGATGCCAGGAACTCACACTGACATCAACGTCCTGCAGTGCTCCCCAGTCTTTGCCAAGCTTGTTGAAGGTCATTCTCCTATGGTGAACTTCGAGGTCAATGGACGATAGTACAACAAGGGGTACTATCTAGCTGATCGCATCTATCCGAGATGGTCGACATTTGTGAAGACCATCTCAAACCCTGTGCCAGGAGGCAAGAACGTCTGGTTTGCGAAGATTCAGGAGGCTTGTTGGAAGGATGCGAGTGGGCATTTGGTGTGCTCCAATCTCGATTTGCTGTTGTCCGGTTCCCTGCTCTGACCTGATCAAAAGTTCAAATGTGGGAGATCATGACTTGCTGTGTCATCTTGCACAACATGATCATTGAGAGCGAGCAGGAAGAGCAAGTGTTTGACACTGAACCATACCACAGGCAGGGTACTCTTGCCCAAGTTGATCATCAGCTACCGGCAAACTGGACTGACTACCTCAATATGCGTTAAGAGATCCGAGACCCACAGGTGCATTAAGAACTGCAACACGATCTAGTGTAGCACCTATTGAGGCTCAAGGGCGAGGCCAGGAATGGTGATGAAACTTGAGTTTTTATTTGTTAAACGATATAATTTATAGTGAACTATTTGATTTATGTGATGAAACACGCCGAAAACACGCCGAACTATGTGAGGAGCTAATTGATTCCTGTTTGTTTGCAAAAATTCGCGCCGAAACCTGCCGAACCGCGACGAATATGGGTCGATTCACGCAGTTATCGGGCCGTTTTGGGACATATTTGCACCGAAAGCTGGGCTGAATTCGGCGCCTGGGGGCGACCTGGGGGCGACGACTGGGTGCCGAACCGCCCCAGCGCCGAGTTTATCGTCGGCGCACCCCAGGACGCTCTTTTTGGGCGCCCTGGGGGCCGAACGGCTGGAGATGCTCTTATATTTACCCGGAATCCTCGTCATCAGACCGTAATGTTTCTGCCGTTGGTAGTGTGACCGTCAGGTTGAATGGTCATGTTTGCGGCTCGACTGGTCGGATTTCAGTGATATATTCCTATTCAAAAGCAGTGAAATTAATTCATTGACCAAGAAATTAGGGTAGAAGTCTTCCAGAGTTAATATAGCCTTTTCCTACTTGTAGGAATTTGAGCATACAAGTAATAAGAGTTCATCCATGACTAGCTTCTTCATTTCTTGGGAACATCACTGGCTAATCAATGGCCACCTTACAAAATTTCTTTTGCCATAAGCAGAATCCATGCACATCATAATTATTCTGTATGTGAAATTGTGAGTAGCGAATATATGTTCATAATTTTACTTGAACAAGCTATAGCAATATAAAAACATAATTGTACCTAGTAGCCAAACACATCGCAGCTGATAGTTCCTTAAATATATGCAATTAATTAATATAGGTTCATAAATGTATCAATATATCAAAATGGAATGGATATACTGTAATCTGAAAGACCCAATTACATCAGAATAGACAGATCTTAGTCATCATAGCACTAATTAATAAACCCGAAAAAATGAAATCATCTGGGAGAAACCTCCTCATCAAGACGATCCTTGCCATTACGGGAGTTCCACTACCAAAAGAGAACAAAACAACTAACAACGAGCAGGTCAAAAAAAAGCTACCAACGACGAGACGATTTCGCTCTGGACACTATCAAAATAGAATGGAACAACTAAGAACGAGATGATTTGTGTTCTTGAGGACTAGGCATGCCCAAATAGAGCGCTATTGGAGCAGCGGACAACCTTGGGGTGTAGCCAAACACCCGTGCCTGACATTGTTCAATGAGCCGTGGTGCTCCTGCGATCGGGAGCTTCTGCTGACGACGATGAGCAGGGACAGGGACGAACGATGTGCGACCGTTGTACTCGTATCCACGCCGATGCGGCTTCTCCTTGCCCCCCTCAAACAGCAGCTCCCGCGGGCCAAATTCAATGCTGCTTTCAATCCTGCGAAGGTATAGTCCACCGACGACCCAGTCTCCACACATCACACGCGTCCTGGGAAAGTCAGGCTCTTCAGTTTTTGCTTCAGGGAACCACGCGTCCCACTCACCATATCGGCTGTAGGTCATCACACAAGATGTTGAGTCCATCAGCCTGCACAACATTGCCATCTCTGATATCAGGGTTTTCAGCCGCAGGCGCGTGGTGGCCTCCGATGTGACGTTCTCTGTGGCCAGATCGAAGCGCACCAGCTTCTCATCTCGCACATGTTCTCCATGGCCATGCGTGGGCCAATACACCGACCCATCAACATACACGGGATCACCGTTTGCCCGAGCATACACCGAGAAAGGGACATGCAGCCTTGTCCAGTCCACGCCTCCTCCAATGGTGTACACGTGTAGCTCTTCGTCATCAGTGGCCTCTCCCGCGCGCAGGGGCAGATCGCTGTATTTGAGGTACCATGGTGCACGATCTTGAATCGCCTGGCTGTAGCATCGTAGCCAAAGCAATATGCCTTGGGGTTGACGTTCCACCTTCGCCCTGACGCCTCTGGCGGCAGCGGCAGCACGAGCGACTCACCGGTGGACGGCTCAACGATTTTGATGGAGCCTTGGCCGGCTTCGGCTTGTAGGACGCAGAGCAAGCCATTGCAAGCGCCTACCAACATATCCCGCATGCCAGCTGTGAACTCGGCCACGAGCCGCCGGTACTCTATTAGGCTTTTGGTAATGAACAAAGAATGGCTCCAACTCCAAAGCACAAACACCTCCATTTGGCACTTGGCACGCTCAATCAATGAGTGGTGGATTGGATCAACAACTTCACTCGGCACTTGGCGCACTCAATCAAATAGTGGTGGATCAGGCTCTCCGAATCTAGTATCCCGAATAGGAAGGCCATGGCTACCTCCATGCTCACCCTTTGGACACTTCGGAATGAAAGGAGTGCTCAAATCTTACAATTCAAGAGTATCCCACCAACGTTTATCCTTGCAAACATCAAGAATGAGAACCTAACTTGCATCACCGCAGGTGCAAAGAATTTGGGGTCAATCATGCTGCGAACGTAGACCAGCGTGTCCACGTGCTGGGCGTTGCGTGCACACGTACAAGTGATCGAGGAGCCTCCCACGCGCGCTACTAATATTTACCAGGAAACATCATCATCACTTCGCTCGTCATTCCGCTCTATAATCTCTAAACAACACTTCCCCTTCCTTTGGTCGTTCATTCGCCGTCAGGCCGTAATGTTTCTGCCGTTGGTAGTGTGGCCGCCAGGTTGAGTAATCATGTTTGCGGCTCGAGTGGTTGGATTTCAGTGATATATTCCTATTCAAAAGCAGTGAAATTAATTCACCTTCGAAGAAATTTGGGTAGAAGTCTCCCAAGAGTTAATATAGCCTTTTCCTACTTGTATGAATTTGAGCATACAAGTAATAAGAGTTCATCTATGACTAGCTTCTTCATTTACTTCTTTGGGAACATCACTAGCTAATCAATGGCCACCTTACAAAATTTCTTTTGCGATAAGTAGAATCGATACACATCATAATTATTCTGTATGGAAGATTGTGAGTAGCGAATATATGTTCATAATTTTACTTGAACAAGCTATAACCATAGAAAAACATAATTGTACCTAGTAGCCAAGCACATCAAACGGTGATAGTTCCTTAAACATATGTTATCAATTAATATAGCTTCATAATTGTATCTGTATATAAAAATGGAGTGGATATACTGTAATCTTAAATCCTAATTAGATCAGAATTGGCAGATCTTAGTCGTATACTACCAATTAATAAACCCCATACAAAAAGGGAAATCATCCGGGTGAAACTCTCTCTTCATTCAATACAATCCTTGCCATTACGGGAGTTCCACTATCAAAAGTGAACTAAACAACTAACAACGAGACAATTTGTGTTCTGGACAGGGACGAACGATGTGCGACCGTTGTACTCGTATCCACGCCGATGCGGCTTCTCCTTGCCCCCCTCAAACAGCAGCTCTCGCGGGCCAAATTCAATGCTGCTTTCAATCCTGCGAAGGTATAGTCCACCGACGACCCAGTCGCCACACAGCACATGCGTCCTGGGAAAGTCAGGCTCTTCAGTTTTTGCTTCACGGAACCACGCGTCCCACTCACCGTATCGGCTGTAGGTCATCACACAAGATGTTGAGTCCATCAGCCTGCACAACATTGCCAACTCTGATATCAGGGTTTTCAGCCGCAGGCGCGTGGTGGCTTCCGATGTGACGTTCTCTGTGGCCAGATCGAAGCGCACCAGCTTCTCATCTCGCACATGTTCTCCATGGCCATGCGTGGGCCAATACACCGACCCATCAACATACACGGGATCACCGTTTGCCCGACCATACACCGAGAAAGGGACATGCAGCCTTGTCCAGTCCACGCCTCCTCCAATGGTGTACACGTGTAGCTCTTCGTCATCAATGGCCTCTCCCGCGCGCAGGGGCAGATCGCTGTATTTGAGGTAACCATGGTGCACGATCTTGAATCGCCTGGCTGTAGCATCGTAGCCAAAGCAATATGCCTTGGGGTTGACGTTCCACCTTCGCCCTGACGCCTCTGGCGGCAGCGGCAGCATGAGCGACTCACCGGTGGACGGCTCAACGATTTTGATGGAGCCTTAGCCGGCTTCGGCTTGTAGGAAGCAGAGCAAGCCATTGCAAGCGCCTACTAACATATCCCGCATGCCAGCTGTGAACTCGGCCGTGAGCCGCCAGTGCTCATCGAAGAGGAAGCCACGGGCGCTGCGCGGGTCTTCATAGCAGCTGTAGGTGAATCCAGGAAAGAAGACGATGGTGTGTTCGAAGGCCCCCGTGATCCGTAGTTCAAGTGGTCCTGGATGAACGACGAGTCGGCGATGATGTCCCGCCACTCTTTGTAGACGCGGCGAAGGCGATGGAGGTTGCTCCCTGGGAGGCGGACCAGGATGCTGGCTACGATGTCTCGTGGCAGGCACGAGGTGGTGGAGGCCCTTGGCTGTTTCTTGGAACCTCGCCGACGCCGGCGCGGATGCATCCACCTCCAGGTCCTCCATCGAAGATGGCAGATGGATCTCATGATAACTTAGGTGCGGATTCAAATCTGGTTGAAGTCGGGAATCGTGAGATTGATAAGTTTTTCTCTTATCAATAATATCCTGTGGAAGTATGGATTCCCCTCCCTCTAACGATGAGGCGATGCCAACATAAACGGAGTCTTCATGCCAGAAGATTTGCTACAAGAATTCTGTTACGATGGGTCAGAAGATTCGTTACCATATACTCAGATTGGTTGGGTCCTCAATCTCACGTGTTAGGCCATCTTCAGTGGAAGGCGCTTATAAGTAAAATAAAATAAATGATTTAGCTGCGTAGTTCATCATCGCTAACTGAATACAATGTGGGAATTCATGGTGGTTTACGGGCCCGCGGATCATTCGCTTGGTCCTCTTTTATTTGGATGAACTCTCGGTCAAGATTGAGGCCTGCAATATCCCTCTTCTAATTGGGGGAGACTTTAATCTATTACGCTCTCCGGCCGACAAGAACAGTGCTAATTTCTCTTGGCCTCTCGCCAATGCTTTTAATGATTTCATTAGTAACTGCGCACTTCGTGAACTTCCTACGGTGGGGGCGCGTTTCACTTGGTCTAATCATCAAGCCTCCCCTGTCCGGTCGGTGCTAGATAGGGTCTTTGTGTCTGATCAATGGGATTCGCTATTTCCCCGCGCGCTGCTTAAGGCCAGGCCTGCGGTTGGGTCTGACCATGTTCCCCTAGTCCTTGACGCGGGTATCCTTGCTCTCGCCTCGACCTCCCGTTTCGAGTTTGATGCTTCTTGGCTTGTGGTAGAGGGCTTTTGTGATATGTTGGGGTCTAAGATTTCTAGTTTTCTTTCTTCTCCTCTTCGCTCCTTTGGTCCCCTAGATGATTGGCATAAACTTTCCTATGAGCTTCGTAAATTCTTAAGGGGGTGGTCTCGAAATAGGGTGGCTGAGGTTCGTAAAGACAAAGACTCCCTTGCATCTCAAATCCGGGATCTTGATATTCCTGCCGACTCATCTGCTTTCTCCACCTCTCAATGGGCCACTCGTTATGCCCTAGAAGATGCCTTGCTGATGCTTCACCATCAGTCGGATATTTATTGGCGCCAACGAGGGGCCCTTAATTGGACCTTGAAGGGGGATGCGATGACGGCTTACTTCTTTGCGATCGCCAATGGCAGGCGCCGCAGATGCTTCATTGACTCCCTGTTAATTGACGGCATTAGAAACTCGGATCAATCCACCATTATGGAACACATTGTTGGATTTTACTCCAATCTCCTCGGTTCTAATCCTGATCCCAGGGTTGATCTTTGTTCTGGGTTCTGGGATGCGGGGTCTAGGATTTCTCCAGACGAAAACTTGGGTCTAATGGTTCCCTTATCTGACGAGGAGATTTGGCAGGTGATTAGCTCGGCTAACACGAATGCTGCTTCCGGTCCTGATGATTTCTCTATCCCTTTCTTTAAAAAATTCTGCCGCAGTTGCGGGATCTCATCTGTAAAGTTATTCAAGGGTTCTGGTTGGGTACGGTGGATGTCTCTCGCCTTAATTATGCTGTCATTACCCTTATTCCTAAAGTCAAGGGCGCGGATCTGATCTCGCAATTTAGGCCGATTGCCCTTATTAATAATTTCGCCATGTTTTCGGCCAAAGGGTTGGCTTCTCGCCTTTCTCCCATTGCCCACCGCACCATCAGCCCTTTTCACTCGACTTTCGTTAAAGGTCGCTTCATTTTTTATTTCATTTTTACTTTTATTTTTCAACAAATCTTCAGAAATGTTAAAAAATGTTCGCATCTTTCAAATTTTGTTCCTTTTTTTCTAAAATGTTCATGTTTTGAAATTTTGTTAACAAATTCAAAAGAAATTATAATTTTCAGATTTGTTTTCCCACTTTACAATAAATGTTCGAAAATTCAAAAACAGCTTGAAAGAAGAGAAAGGAGAGCAAATATGCAATGTACTCTAATCCTGGGGACTTAGCTACTTATCCAAGTTGCAGAATTTCACCCGCAACCGTCTGCTGTAAAACATGGTACCTAATCATAAGACAATTTTCAAAACCGAGGAATCAACAAAAAAATTATGACTCCCAAGTCCACGTATGAAAAACATTTATGGTGTAGTCTTGAAATATTTGGTACCTTACAAAAACAAACGAAAAGACCAACAATGGGATCACTACAAACTTCCCTAGAAACTACAACATACTGAATTGGAGACACTTAATATATACATTAAAATAGACATATACATTAAAAATGGGTTGGCTGTGGGGTATGAAATACATAGACGTCGAATCAAACCGGGTGTTTTTTGTGTTGCATGCGGTCGAGAAGAAACCATATATCACCGCTTCTGGGCATGTCAACATTCAGTGAGGTTATGGCAGCTTTTCCACTCAGAGGAGGGAGTTGCGGTGGCGATCCCGCCGTTCTTGATGGACTCCCAGTCCCAGAGTGCTCTTGCTCGCTGGCTCCTTGACTGGTTCGCCGGGGCGTCTGACGAAGAGCATGAGGCAATGGTGCATGCAACCTATGGCCTGCGGCTGGCACGGAATAATGCAAGAGAAGGCAAGCTGATCGCTCCAGCACATGAAATAATGAACTCTGTTTTTGATCTTATGAGGGAATGGAGGGATGTAGACTCACGGAAGATAGTGGTGGCTGTACGTCCGGAACCACAGCGCTGGGAACCACCAAATCAAGGATGGGTGAAGGTGAATTCAGATGGAGCAGTGTCCAAATATGCAGAGAAAGAAGGAGGAGGTGCAGTTCTTAGAGATCACAACGGCGCTTTTCTGGCAGCAACCTGTCATCATTTTCCAAATGTTGTTGATCCGGAAGCAACGGAGATTTTGGTGTGTAGGCGGGCTTTGCAAGTGGCTGCAGAAATTAATGCAACGAGGGTTCACTTGGAACTTGATGCTCAGGCGGTGGTGCACATGTTGCAACAACCAGCGAAGAATCTATCCGCTACTGGTCCATGGATTGAGGAGGTTAAAGCTCTTCTTGGGTCTTTCGTCGAGTGCAAGATTTCTTGGGTTTGTCGGTCTGCTAATATTGCCGCGCATAAATTAGCTAAGGTAGGTGTTGGTGATGAACTATGTAAGGTGTGGTTAGGGATTCCCCCAGACTTTATTCTTGATGTAATCGCGGATGACATTCCGGGTTTTGATGCTTAAATAAATGCGGCAATATTTACCCTAAAAAAACATCAGCATCAACCGTTAACATCCAAACCACATTGACATGCAAATACCGTGACTGATGAAATTGAATGTGATAAGCACATCCATCCAATCTCAAGTTCGGTCCCAAGGACAAACTTCTTTGGGAAATAGAGACGACGGTCTATTGCTATATCATAATGTGATTTCTTTTGCCATCATCAGTGCGACTGGCCCACACCTTGGCAAATTTAGCTTGGAAGTAACTTCCTTGGGAAAAAAGTTGTGACACAATACACAAATGCAAAAATGTAAAGCTTCATGGCCAAAAAGTGTGAAATAAGAAAGTAAAGGGCATCATGATAAGTATATAAGCATGGAGAACCACCCTATTTTAGTTCTGGTAAAATAATGCCCAAGTGTTTTCCCATTCCTTCATCCAGTGTTGATTGAGCTATGTACTACCATCCGCGACTTCACCCTTGAGGCGCATGCCAAAGTTGACATTGTGTGGAAACTCACCGAGAGTGTGATCTACACTGCCAAGTCCGCATATTTGCCAATCCCCCATGGAGCTCGCGATGTGGAAGGCTTGGGCTCCGCTGAAGTTCATTTTTGGGTGATTGGCCATTCAAAATAGTTTGGACCAACGACGGCTGGCCAAGAGAGGGAGGTCTAATTGTTGGCATTGTGTGGAAACTCACCGAGGGTGTGATCTACACTGCCAAGTCCGCATATTTGCCAATCCCCCATGGAGCTCGTGATGTGGAAGGTTTGGGCTCCGCTGAAGTTCATTTTTGGGTGATTGGCCATTCAAAATAGAGTTTGGACCAACGACGGCTGGCCAAGAGAGTGTGGTCTAATTGTTGGCTTTGCCCCTGTTTGCAAGCGCGAGCAAGAATCCATTGACAACCTCCTCTTCAAATGCCAGTACTCAATTAGCTTTGGGGAATGATCAAAGACTAGCTCCAACTTGAAAGCACCAATACATACATTTGGCACTTGGCGCGCTCCATCAATGAGTGGTGGATCGGATCAACACCTCCACTTAGCACTTGGCGCACTCAATCAAAGAGTAGTGGATCAGGCTCTCCAAATCTAGTATCCCGAATAGGAAGGCCATGTATACCTCCTTGCTCACCTCTTGGACAATTTTGAATGAAAGGAATGTTCACATCTTACAACTTAAGAGCACCCCACAAACGGTTCTCCTTGCAAACATCAAGAATGAGTATCTAACTTGGGTCACCGCAGGTGCAAAAAATTTGGGCTCAATTATGCGGCGAGAGTAGACCTTCGTGTCCACATGTTGGGCACCATGTGCACAAGTACATGTCATCGAGGTGCCTCCCACGTGCACTACTTAGAGCATCTCCAGCCGTGCCCCCAGGACGGCCTCTCCAGGCGATTTATTTGCATCGGCGCCGAAAAAATGGCCTAGTCGCGCCCCCAAGGAAGCCAAATTCCGCTGGCTCGGGCCATTTTTGCGCCTGGCGCTCGTAGGCCGAACCCGGCGCACTGGGGGCGCTCGGGGGCTCCGGCGCAAGGGAAAGTGTTCCTGGGGCCACATTGACAGGCGAAAAGTCAATCCACCCGCCCAGATTCGCCCTCCTGCCCGCCGCACTCGGGCGCCACCCTGCGCCACCCTGCCGATCCCAGCGCCGACCACCGCCCGCCGCAGCTAGGTAGACCATCTCCAGCCGGGAAAAAAGAAGGAGCGTAGCCGAGGCAGCCTCTTCGCCGCCGCCCCGGGCACCTTTCCCGGCGCTCCGGCCGCGCAGGGCCTGTACGCTGGCGGGCTTGCGCCCACCTCACCCACAAGGTGTTCGGTGAATTGCCCGGCCCAGCGATGGACTCCGAAGATGAGGAGGCGCTTGCGGCGTTGCTGGATGAGGAAGCCAAAGTTGACGTCCAGGAGCAGGAGCATCTCATGGTGCTTGCCGGCCTGCTCGCGAGCAGTGAGAAGCCGCGGCGAGGTGGCTCAACGCTTGGGCGGGTGAAAGCAAATAACTGACATCGTCTGGAAGGCTACTGCATGCTCTACTCGGACTACTTCGTCGATGCTCCATTGCACGGTGAGAAAACATTTCGGCACCGTTATCGGATGAGCCGAAAGCTTTTCCTCCGGATTGTGAGTTCCATCCGGGAGTTCGACAACTACTTCAAGTGCAAGATGGATTGCACTAGCACACTTGGATTCACCTCGATCCAGAAGTGCACGACAACTATGAGGATGCTTGCATACGGAGCTCCCGGCGATTCACTCGACGACTATGGGCGCATGGCCGAGTCCACCATCATTGAGTGTTTCTACAAGTTCTGCAGGGCAGTGGTGGCAGTGTTTGGACCGCAGTACTTGCGAACACCCAATGCGGAAGACACAGCTCGGATCCTAGCACAGAATGGAGCAAGAGGATTTTCTGGGATGCTTGGAAGCATCGACTGCATGCATTGGAAATGGAAGAACTGTCCATTTTCTTGGTAGGGGTTGTACAAAGGCGCCAAAGGCGGTTGCGGTGTGGTGCTTGAGGCAGTGGCCATAAAGGAGCTCTGGATTTGGCACTCTTTCTTTGGGATGCCAGGAACTCACAATGACATCAACGTTTTGCAGTGCTCCCCAGTCTTTGCCAAGCTTGTTGAAGGTCATTCTCCTATGGTGAACTTCGAGGTCAATGGACGATAGTACAACAAGGGGTACCATCTAGCTGATGGCATCTATCCGAGATGGTCGACATTTGTGAAGACCATCTCAAACCCTGTGCCAGGAGGCAAGAACGTCTGGTTTGCGAAGATTCAGGAGGCTTGTAGGAAGGATGCGAGCGGGCATTTGGTGTGCTCCAATCTCGATTTGCTGTTGTCCGGTTCCCTGCTCAGACCTGATCGAAAGATCAAATGTGGGAGATCATGACTTGCTGTGTCATCTTGCACAACATGAAAAGAGAATGGAACAACTAACAATGAGACGATTTGTGTTCTGGAGGACTAGGCATGCCCAAATAGAGCGCTAATGGAGCAGCGGACACCCTTGGGGAGTAGCCAAACACCCATGCCTGACATTGCTCGATGAGCCGCGGTGCTCCTGCGATCGGGAGCTTCTGCTGGGGATGAGCCGAGACAGGGACGAACGATGTGCGACCGTTGTACTTGTATCCACGGCGATGCGGCTGCTCCTTGCCCGCCTCAAACAGCAGCTCTCGCGGGCCAAATTCAATGCTGCTTTCAATCCTGCGAAGGTATAGTCCACCGACGACCCAGTCGCTACACAGCACATGCGCCACGGGAAAGTCAGGCTCTTCAGTTTTTGCAAGATGTTGAGTCCACGCGTCCCACTCACCGTATCGGCAGTAGGTCATCACGGAAGATGTTGAGTCTACCAGCCTGCACAACTTTGCCATATCTGATATCAGGGTTTTCAGCCGCAAGCGCACTGTATCCTCCAACGTGATATTTTCCGTCGCTAGATCGAAGCGCGCGAGCTTCTCCTCTCGCCCGTGCTCTCCATGGCCACGCGTGGGCCAGTACACCGATCCATCAAGGTACACGGGACGGGATCACCGTATGCCCGACCATCCACCGAGAAAGGGACATGCAGCCTAGTCTAGCCTACGCCTCCACCTCCGATGGTGTACACGTGCAGCTCTTCGTCATGGATGGTCTCTCCCACGCGCAAGGGCAGGTCGCTGCTTCCTAAGTAGTTATGATGCATGATCTTGTATCGCCTGGCCGTAGCATCGTAGCCAAAGCAGTACGCCCCGGGGTTGACATTCCACTTTAGCCCTGACGCCTCAGGCCATAGCGGCAGCACGAGCGACTCACCGGTGGACGGCTCTATGATTTTGATGGAGCCTTGGCCGGCTTCGGCTTGTAGGAAGCAGAGCAAGCCATTGCAAGCGCCTACCAACATATCCCGCATGCCAGCTGTGAACTCGGCCGTGAGCCGCCGGTGCTCATCGAAGAGGAAGCCACGGGCGCTGCGCGGGTCTTCATAGCAGCTGTAGGTGAATCCAGGAAAGAAGACGATGGTGTGTGTCGGAGGTGCCCGTGATCCGTGGATCAAGTGCTCCTGGATGAACGTTGGGTCGGCGATGATGTCGCGCCACTCTTTGCAGACGCGACGGAGGCGACGGAGGTCGCTCCCCGGGAGGCGGACCAGGATGCTGGCTACGACGTCTCGTGGCAGGCACGAGGTGGTGGAGGCCCTTGGCTGTTTCCGGGAACCCAGCCGACGCCGGCGCGGATGCATCACAGTTCGCATCCATCTCCAGGTCCTCCATCGAAGATGGAAGATGGATCTCATGGTGATTGATAGATTAACCTAGGTGTGGATGCAATTTCATGGTCAGAATCGGGAATCGGGAGATTGATAACTTTTTGCGTTATTAATACCTGTGGAAGTATGGATTCCCTCCCTCCGACCATGAGGCGATGCCAACATGAACAGAGTCGTTATGCCGGAAGATTTGCTGTGTTACGATGGGTGAGAAGATTCGTTACCATATACGTACTCAGATAGGTTCGGTGCTCAATCTCACGTGTTAGGCCGTCTTTAATGCAAGGCATTTATAAGTAAAATAAATAAATGATTTAATTACGTAATATTTCTTCAAGTATGTACCAACAACACTTCTACAGTAATATGTTTAGGCTATTTCAAAAAAAAGTAATATGTTTAGGCGTTTGCACTGTTAAAAAGGCGTGTACAGCAAAAAAAACCGCAAAGAAAAAAAAGGCGTGTACATCACGCGTCCTCGCGAAAAACACAAGCACCCGTCCAATTTTGATAAAAAAACAAACGCCGGCCTGACACGTTCTAAAATTATGCGTTGGATGAAGAAACCTTAACAAGATACTAGGGAAATTTGTTTTCCTTGCGTCCTCGATAGCGTCCGCTGCCCGTTTTTTCTCTCGCGTGCAACAAAAAATCATTGAGGCCCTATCCGGCAATGTGCGCTGTACCGAAACCTGTTTCACATACAAACGATTTCCTACGCCCTACGTCAAGCTTGGGGAAACCCTAGGGGCTTGGTTTTTCGTCCGCTTGGCGAGAACATGTTTGCCACTGAATTTGAGGCCAACCGCAATCCAGATCGCGTTTGCGAGGGCTCACCTTGGCACATCAGCAAGCACGTGGTGATCCTGGAGGATTTCAATGCACATATGCAGCTGTCTGATCTTAGGTTCGACAAGGTGCAGGTTTGGGATAGTGTAGGTAATCTACCCTATAATCTGAGAAACGATGTGTAGGGACTAGTTATTGTGCAACAGATTCACAAGCATGCGGCATTAGTCCAGATTGATCCGGTCCATGGTTTCTTTTTTTTTTCTTGAGAATACGAGTCACAATCGAGGTGAAGAAGCCCCTGCGTCCGTGGGTTTTAATTGATTCGACTATGAGAAGGGTGTGGACATTTTAGGTGGGAACAAGTGGTGCTAGAAATTGGGTGGAAACTTTCAGCGGCACATAACGAGCGGGAAACACATGTCGCTAGAAAATGTGTGGGAAAGTTTTTCTTTGGGGCAGCACATACTGGACGGGAAACACATGGCATGAGAAATTCATTAATTTAACAATTTTCATCGCTGAAAATGGCACATAGAATGTCTTTTTGAAAAACTGCTAATAATTGATTTTTCAACCTTTGTCAAAAAGTAAATGTCGACATCCGGTGGTAAGAGAGAATCACCATCACCACCGTCTACTGATGGTATTGAGTCCCAGTCGGTGATTTCTCCAGCCTTGTGAGGGGCTGGGAACCTTGGTGGCTCAATGTCGACTTGTATAAAGGCTAGGGTTAGGGTATCACGGCGGTGTGTTGTCATGTTGGTGACGATAGTGTTGGTATATTCTAATCAAATCTGTAAAATGAAGTGAGGCATATAATAACAATATAAGTATACACTGAGTTACCACTCCTAAATCTCTAAACATTCTACACATAGTTGTAGCTACGCATGAGGCAATCGTTATTGGATATTCTATTGAGATATTGACCATGTCTTTTAATGTTTTCCACTGCATGCATGTGTTGGTTGGCATGCCAACTTTGCTTGAACTAACTGGTCTTCTCATTAGCTAACCATGCATTCATGTTACCGTCTACATTAAATATTATACTATTTGTGCTAGCCGAGAGAGAAGAAATTGGGCAGAAAAATAATAATTAAGTAGTAGACGCGAAATACACACATAATAAGCAAAAAAAAACGACCAAGATTTCTGGCAGAGGCACTCGATCGATCATATGGCATTACATCACATCGCTCGACGGCCAAAACGGCGGATCCCATCGAGGTCAGTCGCCGAGGACCTAGATGGGGACAATCGGTGGTGTCGCGCACCTCTTATATAAAGGTGTTGGCTTCGGTTACGATCAAAAAAAAAAAAAAAAAAGGTGTTGGCTTCGGTTGGTTAGGTTGTACGAT